>NC_136518.1:48082464-48087464 GCF_053919585.1 Euprymna scolopes
CACATCAAGCAATGCTTCAAGCAAACTACATTGATAATTTCGGAGAAATTCTTTAATTGTTTCTCTGTTTCGAGTGGACGACCCAAATAATAATAATAATAATAATAATAATAATAATAATAATAATAATAATAATAATAATAATAATAATAATAATACCTATAACAGTAGGAGCACTAGGAACAATCCCGAAAAACTTAGAAAAAAGGATGGGAGAAATTGGAATCAGAGGAATGACTGCAAAGATACAACGAATAACGATAAGGAAAACGGCTGAAATATTAAGGAAACCCCTTGAATATGGAGAATAATACACATGAAACACATGCGTGAGCCAGACAAACTGCTGCAGAGGCAAAACATGAAGAAGCGTTACAGGGAATGAAGAACAATGAAGCTGCATATCAACAAGTTCTACATCCCCATCACGCATCCCCTCCCATTGTCCCATCACCTCCCCCCTCCACCACCACAAGTGTGAAACCAAATAGCGGAGAAGGGTCAAGGTGGAGGGAAAGACCGAGGAGAGAGCGCTGACCAGACCTCCGCTGGACAAGCGCGAAGAGAACTGGGACCTTGGGGAGGCTTAGTGCCACTCAAATTCCAGTACAGACCAATGGCCGTTAGCAAGAAACCAAATGTGAAAAGCTGTTGCGATAACGCAAATTTATTTGAAAATGCTATCGAAGGAGGTGGAGAATGCTGGACGCCTGGGGGAGACTTGTTGTCACTCAGCTTCCAGGGAACACCACAGGTTTTCAGTCAGATCTATGATGACCCGTGTAAAAGCTCCATGTGGGCCAATAATAAAATGCAATCGAAAACTAAAATTATCAAGTATCAAATAATTCTATATCTTCAAATGTCTCTGAGATTAACGAGCTACAAACATATCCAGAGATTGGTCCGTTTCTAGATCGCTGCAGTACTCGCCCTCAGATGATCTCGTAATTATGAGCCTTGGTTGGAACCTGTAATAAGTGCAGCCGACATAGGAGGCGTAATGTGGATAGTTTTAGAATAATCTGTCAGTGGCAACAAACAATGGGTCGTTGACAAAATGGCGAGATTGCTAAACCGTCTTAAGACGTCAACCATTTATCCCCGAAGCGCTTCGTGGGCGACATTCTGCGGAGAAAATCACTTAGACATTCAGTTCAAAGATACCGAATTTGATTACGTAATGTCGTCTGTCGCCGAATATTTGACGGAGACGGTCTCCAATAGAACGAGTAAAGCCGGCACTTATACGAAAATTACTGCCTAATTCCTGTGACGTAGTATCAACGCCGCTAATTTCACCTTTGAATAAGAAAAGGCACGAGGACGAAGTAGAAATAAAGGCGTGTGCTCGCGCGTATGTGTGTGAAAAAGAAAGAGACAGACAGATACAGAGATTAAAACAATGTGAGGGAGGGAGAGAGAGAGAAAGAGAAATGGAAGATGTACAAAAAAAAAAAAGAAAGAAAGAGAAAAAGAGATATGGGAAATATATCAATTTATTATTTTATGCATCGGTTGTAAAGGCGATATAATATATATATATATATATATATATATATATATATATATATATATTCATAATAAAGTGTAGTAGTAGTAGTAGTAGTAGTAGTAGTAGTAGTAGTAGTAGTAGTATGGTAATATATCTATGGCAAATGAGCTGTACATAGGTGTCCATGATGAATTCTCACGGAAAAATATTCAGATTAAGTACTTTTTCCTGGAGGGGGGGATGAAACATGGGCGCTTCTGTGTACCTTACTTGCCATAAGATGTTAGCGTTGGAACGATTAATCGGAAATGGAATCAGGAATCGGGAATCGAAAAAATCGGAACTTGTAGGGGTATCGGAATCGATATTGGAATCGGAAAAATTAGTGCGTATTTTCCAATGCCAATTTTCTTATTTTATGTGATTTTGTTTAAAGCAAAATCTTCCACTGCTAGTAAAAACAATGCAATAATAAGTATTTATTGATTTTAAACTACCAGTAAAACTAAAATCTATATATCATTTCAATAGAAAAATGCGAGCATGAAAAGTAATATGGTTATGCTTTAACATGGAAAAGTAAAGGACTCGTTGTTAAAACCGGAAAAGAAAATGACAAGATATTCTTGTAAAAAATATAATAAATGTATAACTTAAAATATTGAAGCATTAAGAATTGATTATATAATGTTATGAATTGAATTTTAAAAAAATCTTAATGCTGCAATATTTTAAGTTATAAATGTATTATATTTTTCACTAGAATATCTTGTCCTTTTCTTTTCCGGTTTTAACAGCTAGTTCTTTACCTTTCCATGTTTAAGCTTAACCATGTTACTTTTCATGCTCGCATTTTTCTATTGTAATCCATGATTTTTCTAGGCTTCCAATAAATTCACTTGTTTTTTGTTTAATTTCAGTCTTATTAAAGAGTGACCCAAAACAACGGGCCCCGTGTACACTTTATGTGATATCTCCATTATTTATTCACCGATTGCCCTTATTTTACAAGACATGGCAGAATCAACGACCGTGAGTACACCAAGACCCCAGTGGGAGCTGGGACAAAGAATACACTGTGTTAAATTTTACTACAAGACAGGCTCGTTTAAGAAAACCCAGGATAGTTTCATGCGTCAGTTTGAATGTGAAAAGGCTCCATCCAAAAGCAGAATTCAGAACTGGATGGACCACTTCGAGAAGTATGGGACCGTGGAGAACCTCAACGCTGCCAGAGAGAACTGTCCAAGCCACTCGGGACGCCCCAAGAAGCGAACAACCGAGCTGGTCGAAAGAGAGAGTCTCTCCAGCAGAGTCCAAAACGCTCTGTGCATAAGCGAAGTCAGTCGCTCGGTATGTCCCGTGAGACTTGCAGGAGAATGCTGGTGAACGACTTACCCATACAGAATACAGACACTGCAGACCCTTACAGCCTCAGACAAGAAGCAGAGGAGGGCTATGGCAGTCAAGATTCTTGAGAAGATCGAGGAGACACCAAGTTTCCTTAACCTCCTTTGGACCTTAGATGAAGCCCACTTCCATCTTGATGGAAAGGCGAACTCCAAGACAAATGTCTTCTGGGGGTCCTCCAGACCCAAGCCCCTGCACTCTCTTAAGTGCATGGTGCGGGCTGCAATCTCGGCCAGAGGCACCATCGGACCAATCTTCATCGAAGAATCTGGCGCAGCAGTGAGTCACCAAGGAGCGGTATGTAGAGGTGCTCAAAACTTCAAGAGTGAGCTCCAGACCATTTACCCGTCGTTCATGAGCAATTTCTGGTTCCAGCAGGACGGAGCAAGTTCTCGCATCTAAAACCTGTCCCGAGATTGGCTGAAAGAGAACTTCGGAGGCCAAGTGATCAGTCTCAAGACTGATTTTGAGTCGGCACCCCATAGCCCGGACCCCCAGATTTTTTTTCTTTGGGGCTATCTTAAGGACAGACTCTACGCAGGGAAACCCAGAACCATCTCGGAACTCAAGGAAGCCATCAGGGAGGAGATGAGAGCCATTACCAATTCGGTCTGTAAGAACGTCATGGACAACTTCGTGCTGCGCCTCAAGAAATGCACAGAGCTAAATGGAGGCCATCTCGAACATATGCTGTAGAATGGAGAAAAAAAGGCCAAAGACCCTAGTGTTTTGATGTGATGTTTTGAATATAATAAACTAGTTATGACCAAAGTTTCATTTCATTCTGACAAAACACTAAGAAACGGGGCCTAATTAGAGTTGGGGCCCGTTTTTTGGGGGCACCCTGTATTCCCCCCCCCCACGCACATAAACATAACATACACATATGTAATAACAATGTACGGCACTCGTCTGCTTTCAATACACCCCCTCAATTATCTCCCTTTCATTCTTGTTACTTCTCTTTTCGTGAGAGCGGTGAATTGGCAGCAACAGTAGTCGCTGAAGCGACGTGGTTGCTATGGAAACCAGTTTTTTTACGATTTTGAACACTAGTAAATTCATCATAACTTTTGTTTTACTTAACGAAAATTGAAAGTTTGTTTTTAACATTATAACTAGGAAGGTCATCTATAAACTGTAATAATTGTTTGAAATTTGCTCGAAAAATGAGTGAGCGGTGAAGCTTTAAAGCAGTTCTAAATGACTTAAATTGTCACTTAACCATATATTTAAACACGGTAGTGTTTGAATTATACCCTGTGTGTATTTTTACGCCTGAGAAAATATCTATACAAAATTTAACATGTTTTTTTACGGTAGTCAGGAAAAATAACTCTATGGTTAAATATTTAGAGATTTATAAAGAATTGAAACATGAATCGGTAATTGTATCGGAATCGGGAAAAAATATTGGAATCGTCCTATCACTAATAGATATATCACTATTTCTACTACTACTACTATCTCTATCTATCTAAAATTACGTGTATATGGATAACAATGATCTTTTGCGCTTACTATAAAGACCGGGAGAATATGTCTATCAAGTTTGTCCCCAAGTTATGCACACTTGGCAGTCGGACTGACGTATACCCACACACTTTATTTGTTGTATTTGTTTTCTGCTCAATATATTTTGTTTCCACTATATGCAAACTTGTGTCTTTCTCCCGGGCCCCTTTACTGGTCCTCTATATGTACCCAGTGCCATGTTTATAGGAGACTCAACATTTAGCCTTTTAAATGATTTTATTTAAAAGGCGTAGTTTTTTTTTCTTTTCAGTTTGTGTATTCTAATCTGTTCTATAATCTGAACACAGCTGCTAGGCACAAGGGCTTATATTTAGTTTTATCTAGTTTATGGGAATAATGAGAGTGAAAACCCTTCTTGAAAAATAACATAAACTCAATTTTTTGTGAAATTATAATAAGTGTAAGGTATCAATTAATAAATATTCTTCAAATCCCAGTTTCATTGGACGATTTTAAAGAGGTTTTGCGGACATAGTATATGCAGAATCTCTCATATGAACGTTCAAATACATCAGATTTGTATTAAGTCTAATCAATAATCTAATAACTATGGATCAAA
>NC_136518.1:48092464-48112464 GCF_053919585.1 Euprymna scolopes
CCCGACCGAATAATTTATAATTTGGAAACCGGGACACACATACGTACGAACGTTACATATACTTTAGTATTAATATATAGATTCTTGGAGAAGGCTGCCGCGCTTGCGGATCTCGAAGAGAGTTATTGATTTTAGTGGTGCTGAATCTGACCCGTATAGGAAGAAGAAAAAGTAAGTTTGAAATATTATTTTCGTTGATATGTTACGCTTACATTTGAAAAAAAAAGAAGCATTTTCGCTTATCTTTCAGCCTAAAGTTTGAAATGGCATCTTCATCGACGTGTCTTTTTTTTTTACACAGGCATCACCACATTATAAAGGCCAAGAGGCCACTCAAGGATAAGGGTTAAAGAGTGTACAGTAGAAATTGGACAATATAGTAATCATTAGTAATGAAAATTCGGTAAATTTGTTAACTTCTATGGAACGGCTCATCAAGAACTTATTTACGTTAGACTTGAAAACAACCATATTGTACTCAGCCGGAACGCAGGAAAGCAGAAGACAATTCCACAGGCGTGCAGTTCTAAGAAAGAAACTTTGTTCATGGAATTTACGTTTAGGTTTAAGCACAGATAAAGAGTGTGGGGAATTATTGATAGTGTTTTCAGTGTCATGTTCAAATTTAAAATAACATTTTCCTCTGTCTTAATTGTTTGAATTTCAAATAAAGTTTTCATTTGTCTATCAAGTTCAAATCTGAAATATAACTTTTGTATATCTGGCACCATTAAGTTTATTTTAAACCAGCCTGAGTGTCCGGCGTTGCCCGGGTGTTTGGAGGTGTGTGTCGAGCAAAAAAAAAAAAAATGGTAGTAGGCAGGCAGGCTCGAACCCATGACGCGAAGACGGAAAAGAAGGTGAAAGAAAATCTGACGTTTGAAAAAAAAAATTTTGTTGGTCTGTCACACTTAAATTTAAAATAGCATATCGTTGGTCTGCCACATTTAAGTTTAAAATAGAATTTCGTTCATTACGTTTGTTAATCATGGTTAAGTTTAAAATAGAACTTCGTTGTTCTGTCACGACTAAGTTTGAAATACTTTCATTGGTCTGTTACGTTTTAGTTTGGAATATAATTTCGTTTGTTTGCCACGCTATTTTTAACTAAAAAAAAAGTTGAGTTATGAATACAGAAGTGGTACCATTAAAACGAGTGACTTTTTGTGGTCCAGAATTTATTTTTCTATATAGTCACCAACATTTTCAATGCATTTTTGCCAGTGATGAACGATGGCTGCGAATGGGCGTCCGGAGCGCGCTTTGTCATTCGTTCCCAAAGTAAAGCTTCTTATGTTTGTTTAACTTAAAAATTGACGAGATACGAAAACGGGAGTGATACCATTAAAACGAGCGACCTTTTGTGCTCCAGAATTTACTTTTCTACATAGTAATCACCATTCTAAATGCTCTTTTACTAGGAATTCAATAGTGCATTCTGCTTCTGACGCACGTCCATGATACAGGTTGCAATTTTAGAGATTACATCGTCAATATCTGCAACAGAGAGATGAAACATTCAGGTCATGGACATGCATAACTTCAGTCACCATAACAATACAATTTGCAATCTCCTCTGATCCATTCGGGCGGAATTTTAAAAAAATAGGAGTTATTACTGTTGGAACGTTCCTCATAGGATTTTTTGTTGTTCCTTCATGCTTAAGTTCGAATTCGAATTTTCGTCGGTCTCTCTCGCTTAATTGAGTGGACGCATCATACATATTAGACAGTTTCGTTGGACTATCACATTAAAGTTGCACTTTAAAATGCGATTAATTTAAGTGAAAGGATGTTTAATGTTTGTGGGTTCAGTTCAAAATCCGTCGAACATGGATTACTTTCCAAAACCTGACAAAGTGCAAATCTTCCTTCTTGTGTTATACCGCAAGTTCGCCCGTCGGCAAGGCCATTCTATTTGAACCCACTCACCGCTTCCCAGCACCCCCTAACACTGTAACGTCCACACTTTACCAAATTAGTGAAACTAAGTTAATTGGATGTCAATTTACTAAAGTACTCCAAGTGATCTAGTGAATACTGGCGCTAATTAAGAACTCAGCATGCCGTGTTCAAGATCTGACGACTCCATTGTGTAACTTTCTCTAATATCCTTGGAATTGCTGCAAGTATCCGAGTAACTACTTTGTTTTATTCGAATTGTGTTAAATTACTTCATTTGCTGCGACCAACTTTTCCGATTTATACTTACATAGAATTCCAAGTTAGCGGGTGATCTCAAAGGGCGTCTATTATTTTGTTTATATATATATATATATATATATATATATATATATATATATATATATATATATATATATATATATATATATATAATTCTTGGTTCGTTCGTTATTAGTAGTCTAAATAACCACTGGAACGATTGTTTCGACATTTTAGTATAATATATTTACTGTACCCATGCGTGTTTTTATATATCTCTTTTTAATTATAACATTATACTTAATTTTTCTTTAATAAATAGGTGGTTTTCTTTGTACCGATGGGCCATCTTTTTTTATTTGGGGGCAATTGTTTATCACTGCCTGTCCTCACGTGACATCACTAAAAGGATATTTTGGTCTCACCACTACCGGCCGTGGTTTAGCTTAATGTAAACAGAATGTGTTTACAATATCGTTAAATTTTCAATGGGTTTAATCTCGTGATTATTGATAATGTAACCATGTGATTGAATTTTAATTTAAATTAACCACATGCGGTCGCTTTCCTATCAAATATTCCTCGAAAAATGGTAGGTACGGGCAAAATGAATGCCGACGCTCAAAATGTATAAACATTTTGACCTCTCCCTTTACTTAAAAATTCACCAAAAATCAGGAAATTAACACATTTTAATGGAAATTTCAGTATTTATCAAATAATGATCGCAAAATATGACGAACTAATTATTTTTACTTAAATCTTTGTGAAAATGTATTATTTTGTTTAAACAAAAATACTTTTACTAAAGTTATGGTTTTCAGTAGTAAATAAAAAACGCAAGAATTTATTTTTGCTTTTTGTATATAAATAAAGCATCGTAATTTGTAATAATAAAAAATAAAATAATTTTTGCAGGAACATTGCAAAAAAAAAGCTATTGAGTCCGTATTAATGAATTTTATATAACTCAAAGAAAAATGAATTTCTCGCACTACCAATATTACCATTGAATTAAGCATTGTTTATTTAATATTTTCACACAAAAAATTATAATAGCAAAAATATTTCTACTTTTTTTTTTAATTACAGATTTCGCATAATTTTTATATGCAAGATTTTAATAATTTCCTTGCTCGCAAGAATATGAAACTTTCGGCATAACATAATTTTTTATATAATACTGGCCAATAATTAAAAAAAAATAATTTAAAAACAGGAACATAAAAACTAATTAAATTAAAAAATGGTAAAATTTATGCAAACATTTACAATAGAAATGTACGGATGCCCGTCTGGGGGGGGGGGGAGAAACCCAGCACCCCTCCTTCCTTTTAATTACATGACGTTATTCTCAAACAGCTGTCTCAGATTTTGGGCCTCTGTATATTCCGTATTTCCAAAAGAACGGTTTGTTGTATTTATGCGAACGACAAAAACACTCGGTTGTGGGGCTAATTCAGCTATTTTTAGCAGAAACCTGGTGTGTTTTTTTTTTAATTCAATATCTTAGTACTTTATTAATTATCATTGAAATAGCCCCAGAAAACTAATATTTATCTCTAAAAGGATTTTTACAATGAATTTATTTAACTTCAAAATTTAGCTGAATTGGTAAGCTCGCCGTGATAACATTTTTCATAACTTTTTTTTTCACGTGTACAAATATTTTTTCCTTTTGGAAAATTAAGTTTAGTCCTTAATCTTTCAAATACAATAAAAAAAGTTGTGGGAAATCTACAAAAAAAAAATGATAAATCGGCTTTCAAAACTATGTCCCCCTATTCTGATTTGCTTATTTTGCCCGTACCTAAAAAAAAAAATGGATATTAGCAGCAAATCGACCATTGTGGATCATCTTTTTACTATTCAGGAAATTAAAGATCCAATTAGATTTCTATTTCAATCACCTAAATTATTTAGTGTGAAATGTGTTTAGGAAATTATATCCAAACCTAAATATTTTTTCTACTTAAAAAAAAAAAATAATATCAATACACTAAGTTAGGTAAAATTTGCATAGAATGCTCTGCTTTACGGTTGTTGTAAAAATGGAACGGAAATTTGAATTTCGTTCCCTTTCAAATTCGGTACATTTTTACATTACGTTCAACTCATCGTTCACATTCGACATGTCAACTTTTATAGGTTTTCGGGTATGCTGACAAGGTTAGGGGTGTCTATTCCGAAAGCCGTTCTTAACATGGGGAGGTTGGGGGTGTCTATTCCGAGAGCCGTTCTTAACATGGGTAGATTGGAGTGTTTATTCGTTGTAAACGTACCTGACAACCTATAAATGTTGACATTTCCAGTGTGATCGGTAAGTTTTACTTATATCAAAAATAACAAAAAGATATACCAAACTGACTTTTTTCGTTTAAAAATGAAATTATTTTCCTTTCGTTATTAACTTTTTTTTTTTAATATTTTATGTTTTACATATATACATAAAGTACAATTGTTGGATGTTACTCTTTTGATTATATTCGTTTGGGGGGCACAATTAAAAAAAGATTAAAACGGAGCGAAATTTAAGTTTCCGTTCCATTTTTACAACAACCGTAAAACAGCGGATTCTCAGCAAGTTTTATCGTAAGTTATAAACATCTAGATCTACTTACATTATATTAGAAACCGAACGACCATAAAAATCTGGTAGCTGAGTGCCAAATCTGCTTAAAATATTGAAAAAAGAAAAAGAAAAAAATAGAACCTACTGGCAATAATTTGGTTTCGTCCTTCCCTTGAGTGTTTCCAATAAGGGGGATTGATTTACTAGGATTTGTATTAGAAGCCGAGCACTTATTAAAATTATTTAATTGTTGGTCTTGAGGTTTTTCCCATGTGTTGCACCAGAAGTATTTTTTTTTTTTTTACAGGTTCAGTTGTTCTTTATTCGTTTATGTTTTGATAAAACTGGCTTTAAGGATTTTCATAGGTTCTGCTTTGTTTGTACTATTGCCTTAATCTTCCTTCTTTTGCTGCTATCTTTTGTTTCAGTTTTTCATGTTTCTTATTTAGTCTTTCTTTGTTAGCCATAGTTTTCATCATTTCATGTTCTTTTGTATCCTGTTTATGGTTTCAGCTTTTTCAAAAGTTGATGATTTCTCATCTAGCCATTCTTTTGGCCATTGTTTTTTTTTTCAGTTTCTTACTTACTGATTTTGCTTATGGACCCCTTTTCAGCTGCGTGGCTAAATCTTTGATAGACAATCTTTCTGCAAGTACAATCCTTTGATTTTTCGATAACCTTCAATCGCCCATTTTTTTGGGGGGGGCATAGTAAAAGACCTGCATGAACAGTATAAATTCCTTGATAATAAATAAAATGCCATAACTTCGTGAATATAATATGGGAAATAACGAATCTTAAAACAGTCCTTTGATGATATAATTTCAATTTTTTCAGTGAAATATTGATATTTTACTGATCTGCAATAAAGCGATCGACACAGTTTACAGTTGAAATCAACATTTATATAAATGTCAAGACGGCGAGAGTGATCTTATGATTATAAAATCATGATGTGCGCATGTGAGCTTAAGTGACCAACTTTAATTTCAGCTTACAGTGCTCAATAATAAGAATCGAGTTCTTAAAGGAACACACATATATATATATATATATTGTTTTTGCTTACACAGTATATGCATATATATATATATATATATATATATATATATATATAT
Source organism: Euprymna scolopes (assembly GCF_053919585.1). Lineage (NCBI taxonomy): Eukaryota > Metazoa > Mollusca > Cephalopoda > Sepiida > Sepiolidae > Euprymna > Euprymna scolopes. The sequence goes on from NC_136518.1 coordinate 48,098,318, forward strand.
ATATATACTGTGTAAGCAAAAACAAGACTTCAAAACAAGGTGTTGGTGGCAACAAAAAGTGTATATCAATTTACGTTACAATTGTTTCCATGTCCAGTTCGACAATTTCAAGCATTATGTCGTTTGAAAATTTTCAAAACCAGCATTTCTTCAGACTTTTTTAATAAGCACACTTTTGGCAATGGAGCATTTTTTGAAGAGAAGGAAGGAAAGGGAAATCCCTAGCTAGAAAGGCATGCGAGAAACATCTACCTTTGTTGTGGTTACGGAAAAATGCTCAATTATAAAATTTGATAATTTTGTATCTTACTCTTTAAGTCAAACATTTTGGGCTTAAAACTCATTGGTATATGAAAATTTACTGAATTTCACGAACTCAGTATAATTACATATAAGTCTATATATATATATATATATATATATATATATATATATTAGTTCTAAATTAATGGATCGGTCACTATAAATTTTGGAACACAGCTGCTTGGTCTAATGGTGAGTAATCTAGGCTATATTTAAATTAATTTAGTTTAATGCAAAGTTGCCATAAAAATTCAGATACCTCTTTTTTATATAACTTTTTACGATGTGTATTAGACATCAGTTAATAAATATTCCCCAAATAATACTTTCTTTAAAGTATTTTAAAAGATTTTCAAAAGGCATAATATCAGCAGAACCATGTGAAAATTTAAATCTTTCAGAGTTTAATTTTTAGTAATTATACACATATTACGTAAATTACGCAAGTTTTCCGGAATTTTAAATTTTTTTTTCTTAAGATCCTGTAAGCTTAAATCTTAAATTTTAGAGATGTTCTAAAGTCAACATCATAAAATGTTTTTTTTATCAAAATTGTAATAAGGATTATAGACATAAGGATTAATATCATTATATTTTGGTATTATTTGCATTTCTCGGACTACTGTTGTCATCTTGAATATTATTTTCACATTTCGGTCGATGTAGTCCTCGGTCCTCTTCAGGTGTATCTTGTCGAACTCTGGAAACCTTCTGTCAAACTCAAGAATCTACACGGAATTTCAATGCACGTGGGTAACCCTAACCCTAACCCTAACCCTAACCCTAGCATGCTTTCGTTCCGTCAGCCATAAGTGAGTAAAATTCCTTATGTAATTCACAATTGTGTTTTTGAGTATTGCCGGCATTGTGGATTGAACCTTAAATCTCTAGCAGAGTATAACTTACAACTGAATTTTATCAAGTACTTTTTCCCCTTTATGCTAATCTGGTACAAAGCTGTTCTGTTCAGGGGAAGTAAGCTGTAATTTTACCCGTTTTGTGACTGATATTATTCTAGTGAAATGTAAGTATTATTTACTTAGAGTAGAGATCTCCTAATCCCCACAGTTCAAATTCCGGACAAAATTTATGAGATGACCTAATAGAATCCTGCCCATTTTTCTGCTTGAAATTATTTCCGATGGTAGTCTTGGAATATATATATATATATATATATATATATATATATATATATATATATATATATATATATATATATATATACACACGTGTTTTACTGTTTTACGGCTGATCAGAGTGGCTGATACCTGCGAGATTTGAGACCGGGATCACAATAGCTGAAGTTTTGCGCTCTTATAACTTTGCCATGAAAATCTCTACCGAAAAGAACAGGATTTATGTCGCATAAATGCTGTTTGTTATTATATGGGTGATGTTGACAAAATTTACGTATTCAAATATCGTTTCATGGAGAAGCATTACCTAAATGCTAAAGGAGAAACGTTGTTTCCTTTCATCAGTGTGAAGCTCCTATAGATTATATCACTGATGTTTTTTTTTTGTTGTTTTTTTTTTTCATGAAATGCAGTGGTTCCCAACCACTGTGCCGTGGCACATTAGTGCGTCGCTGAATGACTACTGATATGATACAACGAGATAATAACTAAGAACTAATTAATTTCATTTTGTTTGATAAGCAAATTGAATTTCTAAATCGTGATGAGACCACTCAAATCCAATTCGCTGATTTCTGGAATCTAAACGCTTCGCGCATACTAAATGGTAAGTTTTTTTATGGTTTATATTAGTGATGGGACGATTACTCGGAATATCAGGAGTTTTACAGAGTATCGGGAATCGGTATCAGAGCTGAATAATTCAAACCCAATTTTGATATCAAAACGATACCAAATATCGAATACAAGGTTATATTGATTTATGTGAATAAAAATTATCCTTATATACTCTTCTTGGGTTTTTTTTTGTTTGGTTTTTTTTTATTGCAAAAATGTTTTATGAATAGAAAATATTAATTTTTTTTTATATGTGTGCCGCGAAATTTAAAAAAAAAAGTGAAGCCTGCATGGTCCCTTGTGAGTGTACAGTGAACGAGGTATAAAAAAATGACTAAGTTCAGCATTTGCCCCCCCCCCCTCATTTAACCCCAAAAGTCCCCAGCGGACGTCAAATCCTGGTGTAAATGAACGAACGATTCAGTTTTAGGCCTTAACATATGTAAATTTGAGTTCTGCACCATGCAAAAAAAGAAATGACTAAGTTCATCATTTCCCCCCCCCCACATTTAGCCCCAAAAGTCCCCAAGGCCTTAACATATTTAAATTTGAGTTCAGCACCATGCAAAACTGCTAAATACACATACACAGAAAATTTGGGACAAATATGGTAAAATAATTCCACGAATGGAGTGTTTTTATTAGCCCTAAAAGAACCCCTGGGGCACACCCAAGAGTTATCGCGAAGTATAGACAAACAAAATTATATAGAAATCAGTTAGTTACAACTTTTCAAAAAGTTTTATAAAAAATCCAAGGCATCAATTTTTTTTAATAAGCACAAAAGCGTCAATTTTAGCCATTTTAACCTGAAAGGCACTTCTACACAGGCAACCGGAGTTTTCCCGGAAAATCCGTTCTGTTACTTTTTTTTTATTCATATCATGTTTAATGTTTTTCAAAATGTGAAAAAATTCCAAGGCGTAGTTATTGAGAAAAGTGCGAACGGACGAACGGACGGACGGACAAGGGTGAATTTACGGGCTCACCCTCCTTCTGTCGGGGGACCAAAAATCAATAGAGTGCCGCCATGTAAAGAAAAAAAAAAGTTTAGAACAACTAGTTTAGAAAACCTTAAAAATCAAGTATATGGCATGATTTAAAGTTGGGCATCAGCGATAAAAGTAACCGTCGAATATTGAATAATTTTGAGATGAATCTTTTGTTTTTTTTTTTTTGTTTTTCATCAGTGATTACCACTTATCAAGGCCCGGAAGCCACTCAGGGATAAGGGTTATTGCAAGTACATTACGTTAGTGTGGAGATTTGATGAAGTGTTTAATTAAGGGGGCGGTTCATTAGGAATTTGTTAACGTTGGACTTGAAGACATCCAAGTTGTAGTCCGGTGGGAAGCAGGCAGACGGAACAGAGTTCCACAGACGTGTAGTTCTAAGAAAGAAGCTTTGTTCATGGAATTCACGTTTTGATTTAGGCACAGATAAAGAATGGGGGAAATTTTTCACAGTGGATTCAGCTAGACGGGTGTTTTTCGTGAAAGATTGGCGAGGGGGGGGACCAGAGATTGGAGTTCAGACGAGCATCTGCCATATTGTTTTGAGATGAAACCTTTGTTTTTTTATTATTTTATTTAAAAAAAAAAAAGGTTCTATTAGTAGAAAATATTTATTTTTTGTGAGAGGTGAGCTGCGAAAATTAAAAAAAAAAAAAAAGGTTGAGAATCACTGGTATAATGTACAGTGTATCGTGATCATTTCCATTTTTATAAATGTCCTTCTTTGCAGTTGTTATCGCTGCTAGCTTTAGCTACTGAATTGCCATTGAGAATATGAATGTCGGTCGGAGTGACAATATTACTATTATTAGTATCAGAGATGAGTTAATTCCCGCCTTCGGTCCAACATACTTCGCGAGTTAATTCAATGAAGAAAGAGTAAAGAGAAAAAAAAATGTTTGTATTAATAAATATTAATTAATATGTATTTTACAATCTGATGTTCTTGGCATGTTACTTTCTTGGTCAGAGGTTAGTGTAAATATATCCTTGACAGGAGTGAGAGAGAGGTGACTTTTAAAATAGCGACATAAAAAATATATAAATAAATAAAAAGATAAAATAAACTACTTTATCTAATACCTAAAAGGGATCTAATCTTCCGCGCGGAGGTGGTGATGGGGTCGGCGTCCAGGTCATGTCACCTATTATTCCGGGGGTGGAGGGTTACGAATTGTGTCAGGGTGTCATGACATCGATGGAAAGAAGAAAATCTGAAAACAGAACAAAACAAAATGGCGGAAATGGGGGGTGTAATTTTAATTAGAAGCACACAAACGATAATAAAGGTTATAGAAGGCGGGAAATATTTAAGATAGTACTCCACGCTTGGTTCGATGACTTTATTTAGTGTTCAATCGCCGCTTTCCGCATCCGGTGAATTAATCGCTCGAACTCGGTATTGGGTCATGCCCTTTTTAGAATATCTTAATTTATCCATTTAAAGATACAGAACAATTAAACTTCCTAATGCAATATCCGTAATTTCCTGGTTTCCGGGAGGACAATCCGAATTTATTATTGACGACTTGAGCGAAAATAATGATTTATGAACTTTTCTTTAAAAAACCAAACAAACAAATAAAAAACCAAACAAATAAATACTTAACACAAATAAGCAGATATTGATTATTTCTATTTACATCCTCCTTGGCAGGTTAGACACGAGGTCCGGTGTGGGTTTGATTCTGTGCTTCTGTGGAACGAACAAGATTCGAACATAGCATACCTAGGTTTTCAGTTCATGTCGTTAACCACTACCGTAATAAAAACAATGAAGTTTAACATATCTATATGTATATATATATATATATAAAAGTGAAAGTGTCTGTATCTATCTATCTATCTATATATCTATATATCTATATATATATATATATATATATATATAAAGTGAAAGTGTCTGTATCTATATATATATAAAAGTGTATATGTGTGCCTGTGTGTCTGTGTACATTTCCCTACGCAATAACTGTGTCAATTTTTAATCTACAGACTCGAAATTTGATATACAGGTTACTGAGATTTGGGAAAATCGCTGTGACCGGTTTTCGGCCAGGGGTCAAAGTTCAACGATTTGACCTTTGAGAACTTTACCAAACTCCTCCCACAATTTGAGGGCTAACTACTTGAAATTTTAGATACAGGTTCCTTGGACATGAATCTAACTTAATAACTTGATTTGAGCCCAAAACAATAAATGTTAAGGGATCATAATAGGGATCAAAGTTAAATAAATTGACGTTTTTTTCTTTTTTTTTTCTTTTTTTTTTTTTTTTTTTTGCTCAGCATACACCTCCAAACACCGGGCAACGCCGGGCACCCATGCTAGTTATCTACAAAATTACGTGTGATCGGTTAACTCAATTATCTTCCGGCTTGTGTGTGTGTGTGTGTGTGTGTGTGTGTGTGTGTGTGTGTGTGTATGTATGTATGTATGTATGTATGTATGTATGTATGTATATACGTACGTACGTACGTACGGCATAATCACGTTCACATAGCGATTCTCGTCAGATCACCGAAGTTAAGCAACATTGAGCATGGCTAATACCAGATGGGTGACCATTTGGGAATTCTAGGCGCTGTATGTGCTTTCCGGTTATCTCGGCATATGTTTCCAGTCATCCTGAGCGTCACTTGCTACTATTATTCAACAATATCAACTCAGGATAGTTGTGGTTGGAGATTTCGCAACTCTTACCACAAAAATTTCACGCGCAGGAACCCTTCCAGTGGGTATCCATAGTCTATAAAGACTGAAGGAAACCATTATGTATGTATGCGTGCATAAAATCAAGAAGTAAAAATTAAGTTTCCAAGCCAAAAGCTTCTGTAAACTTAAAGCGAATATTATTATTAATATTTATATAGTAATGCCAACCAAATAAAAAAGCTCAATACAGCCAAAATAGGAAATAGAGCTTCTCATAGAGGAACACAATTTAAGGCTGTAAATTATACTTTACAAAAAGTTATTGTTCGGCAGAATACTCAAATAATAAATATTAATATTTCCTTAATTCGCGGGGTTTTAAAGAGGAAAGATATTAGCAAATGAATATTATAGCTAAGCTATGAACTTGCTTCCCTAGGAAGGTGACTGTGATCCAAGGTCACAGTCACCTTCCTAGGGAAGCAAATAACTTCATAATACTATAAAACAGTACACACATTCTTACAACCAATAGAAGAAAACACACACACACATCCTACCCTAAAGGAAAAGAAAAAACACAAGCAGAAAGAGAGAGTGAGGGATAGAAACACAACACAGGAGTGACCACAGCCAATAAAACAGTAATAAAAATTAAACATTCCAATGAATAGTAGACACTTACACGTTTCCACCTCTTGGAAACATTTCAAATGAACTACGAAAATGCTATTTTTACATCTCCAACACATTTTGAAAATAATTTCTGAAAAGGACGCTTCATAGAACGTCTGAAACGCGTTAAAAACGATTTCAATGATTTAAAAACATTATTATAATGATCTAAACATAATTCTCAATGAAAAACCAAGACACGGAATAATAAAATAATGTTAAAAAATACATTGTTGCTGACTACCCCCTTATTTAAATATATATCTTTCTTTCGTTGGAATTTCTTAACCCATTTTATATATATATATATATATATATATATATATATATATATATATATATATATATTATTTCTATAGAAATATTTTGTTTTCTGTAGAAATAATTTTCAATTATATTTCACTTTTTATATACTAATCCTTAATTTTGTATATTACTTGAGCTTACTATTGCTATTATTACTGGACGGCAATAGGAGCAGCATGGTTCGCATTCTTCTGTCTCAACCAGTCTCTGTGGTCCTGACAGGAAATCTGTTGGACACGAAGTGCCACATTTATTAGGCGATGATGAAGACCATTCTTCTTTATGGCTGTGACGTGAGAACAAAGATCTGCGCAAACTGGAAACCTTCGACAATGATTGTCTTCGCAGCCCTCTGCATTGCCGCTATTGAGATCGTGTTCCAATTTCAACTCTATGCCAAAGACTAAACCTACGCATCCTCTCGTCCGTCCTACTACAACGATGTCTCCGGTGGTTTGAACATGCAGCTGGTCGATCAGAAGGAGAGCACATTATTTTGTCCCCCTTTTCTGCCTCCTGGAGCAAACGTGTTCATGGGCAGCTGTAAACATGGGTGACGATAATTAAAAACGTAAGGGCTATCAAGGGTATTTTTTTTTATTGTGACGCCATCACTAGATGGGTTGCCTACCACGGCTTAAGGAAGGCCCATCTAGTCTCGAGAGAAGGATAGATCGTGCCAGTTTCCCAACCTGGTAGTTTACCTCGCGGTACATACAGCGCCTCGCTTTCCCAAATGGTCACCCATCTGTTACTGGCCAGGCTCAAAGTTGCTTAACTTTGGTGATCTGGTGATAACCGGTGTGTCAACGTGATTGTGCCGTGTATGACGATAATTAAGGATGACCTGCGGTATTATCGGACCCACAAGTAATTGGTCTCTAGTGGTTGCCATATCTTGCAACCTGGTCCAAGATCAACGAAACTGAACTGCAATGTTACGAGATGCAGTTCATGCTCAGAAGGAAGCCGGCTCAATCCGATAATTGTGATAGCCACTACAAGTAAGTAATATTACTATCCTGATAAAAACAAAATTGTCCTGTGTGGCTCTACGGATACTGTGTTTTCAACTTTTTTATCTTGCTATTTTCTTGGAAGAACACAGTCAATAGAGATATCAATAATGGTGTTGTAGTGCCGCTCCTGGCTACATGTAGCAGATTTGGGCGATAGTAATATCTTTGAAAAATGCCAAGAACAGCGCTAACAATTAATATATAAGTGGACGATCATATACAGTGGAACGAATTACAGACATGACAGCTAGTTATAGCTGCAGCCCAGGAAACTGTTAATTGACCCCGAGGAGAGTGAGAAGGAATATGACTATATCATCGTTGGCTTGAAAACCACGTGTCAGGCGGCTTGGCATGGAAAGAACTGATAATAAATGCCTTTTCTTTAAACTAAAAAGAAAACTCGTGTGGAATTTCTTCCATTTGTTTCTTTGCGAAACTTTCATACACAACATCGGGTCCGTTATTAAATGTAATGACCACATTACATATAGTTTATTTGGTGCCGTGATGATCAGGCTTTTTGCACAAAAAAGGGTCCCAAAGTTTGCAAAAGAGGTTACCACCGGTAGAAGTTTCAGTCGTAAAGAAAGAAAGAGACTACGTTACACACGCATATGAGCTCATTGTTGCTTATATCAATCTAAAAATGTTTATGTTTTTTGTCTGTGTTATAAGTTTCTCTTTTTTTTCTTTTTTTTTTTTACTACTGAACAGTTATTAGCATTTTTTTCTTCCATGTAACTTTTCTTCCAGATCTAAACTCCTACGTTTTACTAACAATTTTATTATCAATTTTGCCAGCGCTAATTATTTTGAGATCTTTCTTGTATACTCATCAGTTTGTGCTTTCTTATTGTAAGTTGGTTCTGTATATGGTGTAAATCTATCAATCGGTGCAGGAGGACATTGTTACTCATACCAATCTGAAAATGTTCAACCAATCGTGTCAGGCGCTCCTAATGGTTTTCTGGCTCGATCGACTAAGGATCCAAATAAGGTGCGCCTAATGCTTTTCTGGCTCGATCGACTATAAGGATCCAAATAAGGCGCTCGTAATACTTTTCTTGCTCGATCGACTATAAGGATCAAAATAAGTCGCTCCTAATGGTTTTCTGGCTCGATCGACTATAAGGATCAAAATAAGGCGCTCCTAATGCTTTTCTGGCTCGATCGACTATAACGATCCAAATAAGGCGCTCCTAATGGTTTTCTAACTCGATCGTCTATAAGGATCCAAATAAGGCGCTCCTAATACTTTTCTGGCTCGATCGACTATAAGGATCAAAATAAGGCGCTCCTAATGGTTTTCTAACTCGATCGTCTATAAGGATCCAAATAAGGCGCTCCTAATACTTTTCTGGCTCGATCGACTATAAGGATCCAAATAAGGCGCTCCTAATGGTTTTCTGGCTCGATCGACTATAAGTATCCAAATAAGGCGCTCCTAATGCTTTTCTGGCTCGATCGACTATAAGGATCAAAAGAAGGCGCTCCTAATAGTTTTCTGGCTCGATTCACTATAATGATCCAAATAAGGCGCTCCTAATGCTTTTCTGGCTCGATCGACTATAACGATCCAAATAAGGCGCTCCTAATGCTTTTCTGGCTCGATCGACTATAAGGATCAAAATAAGGCGCTCCTAATGGTTTTTTTGCTCGATCGACTATAAAGATCCAAATAAGGCGCTCCTAATGCTTTTCTGACTCGATCGTCTATAAATATCCAAATAAGGTGCTCCTAATGGTTTTTTAACTCGATTGTCTATAAGGATCCAAATAAGGCGTTCCTAATACTTTTCTGGCTCGATCGACTATAAGGATCAAAATAAGGCGCTCCTAATGGTTTTCTGGCTCGATCGACTATAAGTATCCAAATAAGGCGCTCCTAATGCTTTTCTAACTCGATCGTCTATAAGGATCCAAATAAAGCGTTCCTAATACTTTTCTGGCTCGATCGACTATAAGTATCCAAATAAGGCGCTCCTAATGCTTTTCTGACTCGATCGTCTATAAATATCCAAATAAGGCGCTCCTAATGCTTTTCTGGCTCGATCGACTATAAGGATCCAAATAAGGCGCTCCTAATGCTTTTCCGGCTCGATCGACTATAAGGATCCATATAAGGCGCTCCTAATGCTTTTCTGGCTCGATCGACTATAAGGATCCAAATAAGGCGCTCCAAATGCTTTTCTGGCTCGATCGACTATAAGGATCAAAATAAGGCGCTCCTAATGCTTTTCTTACTCGATCGACTATAAGGATCAAAATAAGGCGCTCCTAATGGTTTTCTGGCTCGATCGACTATACGGATCCAAATAAGGCGCTCCTAATGGTTTTCTGGCTCGATCGACTATAAGGATCCAAATAAGGCGCTCCTAATGGTTTTTTGGCTCGATCAACCCTAATCCATGCTTTTTGACAGGAAAGTAGTTTTTTGTTTTGTTTCGTATTTGAATGCTTATGTCCTCTATCACAGCTGAGTACATTAAATTGTGACATCGATTCACACAAATCGCGTGCGCATTTATTATTTACTAGCGTTTCTCTTTCTTCACCCTGTCTGTGTACTAACTACTGGGGGATCGATATCTGTGCGTCAATAACAGAAGTAAAACGTTAAATGCCTGATTCATTAGGGGTACTGCGTATACCAGTAGAATTATGCTTGTTCGTCTTGCACAAATGTAATTAAATCCTTCTTAAGTAAGAGAAAAATCCAAGTTGTCCTTGGCGGTCGTGCATCCAAAGAATATGATATAAATGCGGGAGTACCACAGGGGTCTATCCTTGGACCTTTATTATTCCTGATATTCATAAATGACCTCCCTGGTAAAATTGTTTCGGAGATGGGTATATTTGCCGATGACACAACTTTCTATAACAGGCATGAGGGGAAACAAATTAACATATCTAAGGAAATGGCAGAAACACTAGAGGATGACCTCCAATCTGTGGTGGAATGGGGACAAAAATGGATGGTTACATTCAATGCTGCCAAGACTAAGCTTGTTTCCTTCAATAACTACAAGAAACCTTTTCTACCACCAGGAGCCAAGAACACATTACCCGAAAGTACTTCTTTTAAACTCCTAGGCCTTACGTTTACAAGGAACATGAACTGGAATATATTCATTGAGAGCATTGCCAAGGCTGCTGCAAGGAATGTGTACTCTCTCTGCCGTGCCAGAAAATTGCTTACGCCTGAAAGTATCCTGTACCTCTATAAGACCACCATTCGCTCATGTATGGAGTACTGTTATCATATTTGGCCTAGTGCATCTGCTGCTTGTCTCTCACTCCTGGACAGGGTTCAAAAGAAAGTCACCAACCTGATAGGTCCTGAACTGTCATCTGTCCCATCGACGAAATGTTGCATCCCTCTGCCTATTTTACAAATACTTTAATGATGATGCTCTGGCGAACTGCAAGCACTTGTACCTCCTCGACGTGACTACCCCCGAAAAACCCGACAAGCAACTAAGTCCCACCCCTTTACAGTAGAGATTCCTACGTGTAAGAAAGCCTTTTATTCCAATAGTTTTTCTCCCAGGACTGCAAGTCTTTGGAACTCCCTTCCGGAATATTGCTTTCTCAACTGTACTGATATGCAGAAGTTCAAGTGTAATGTGAACAAACATCTTTCTACTCATCTCCCTTCATAATGCTCCCGCAAATTATGTCCCGATAGTATCCCCCTACTTCAAAGTGGCACTTGCCTTGTTTGGAGTGAAAATTGAATTTAAAAAAAATTCTAATTTGCCACATATTTTTTAAGAAGATGATGACAATACTGAATTTATTTAACTACTGAACAAGAAGCAGTGCCTTGTTTTTGTATTCCCCTTATTTTTATTTCTCATTCTAACGTATGTCTTTTTTGTTTGTGTTATTATAATTTTCTTTTTTTTTTCTTTTAGTACTAAACAGTTATAAAAAAATAAAAGTATTCGTTAGTTTTCTTCCATGTAACTTTTCTTCTAGATTTAAACTCGTACGTTTTCCTAGCAATTTCATTAACTTTGTCAGCGCTAGTTATTGTGATATCTTTCTTGTTAGTTGTACACTCATCAGTTTGTGCTTTCTTAGTAGTTATAGCCTCGTTGTTATTGTAAGTTGGTTCTGTATGTGGTTTTAATCTATCAGTTGATATGCGTGTATCAGCACATTGTTTCTTTTGAATATGCTTCTATTAAAAGTTTTCTTATTTGATCGATTCTAAGCCGTATTTTATCACAAGAAAGTAGAGTATTTTTTTTTTTTTTTGGTATAGCGGGTTTAATATTTATACGGTTATGTCCTATATAGCGGCTGAGTACATCAAATTGCAACACCAATTCACGCAATGGTTCTTTTTATGCAACTTGTCTGTATACTCACTAACGAGAGATCAATATCGGTGAGCCAGTAACAGAAGTAAAAGTAAAAAGCCTGAGTCATTAGAGGTACTGCTTTCACTCACGATTCTTTTCGAACTATGCTCGCTGATTATAAAATCTGGTGGGCTCTTTCAATCAAACCATCACTTTGAGGATGGTATGCAGTCGTTCTCAGTTTATAAAGACCTGTTACTTTTACTAAATCCTGGAACAATTCGTGAAGTCACTTAAGGTAAGGAACCAGCAAGAACTAAAGATGATTATAACAAAGACAGGAGATGGATATTTGTTATTGCAAGTTGGCACTGTATATAGTTTTAATCTATTAAAAAAATGCACGTGCATGAGGACACTGTTGCTCATATCAATCTGAAAATGTTCAGCTGATCGTAAAAAGACCAAAGTTAAAAGTAAGGGGGAAAACAATTAGCAGGAAGAGAGTTCCACAAGCCTACGGTTCTTTGAAATAAGCAACTGGAATAGAAAGCTGTATTATTATCATTTTAATAATTTATTTATTTTTCCATCACGGTGTGATTGTGAACGGTCACATGTCCGTCTCTTTCAATCTCTTCGCAATTCTAACATTTATGGGCTATAGTCTTGACTTGCTTTTAAATTGGCCAGCGGTTTTCAAAGATAAAAAAAAATCTCCTAGCGATGTCTTTGCTCTCTCTCTCTCTCTCTCTCTCTCTCTCTCTCTCTCTTGCTTTCTCTCTCTCTCTCACACACACACACACACACACACATACACACATATACTACACGCACACCCTAAACCGATAACTCCGCCCCCCCCCCGACAGACAAATTACCCCAGACTTAAAGAGAAGAGGTCTATTTCTGAATCTCATTTTATCTACCTCGATTTTGTGTGTTAAAAAGTCTTTAATTGTTAACACCATTGGCACTTATGGCGGGCAACTTCGCCGGAAAACCGCGTTTATTACACCGAAATGACGGACTGGGTGATATTGCCTGATGACGCAAAGCTAAATTACGGCTTTCTTGGAAAAGAGAAGTGTGTGTGTGTGTGTGAGAGAGAGAGAGGGAGAGGGAGAGAGAGAGAGGACTAGGTAGAAGGAGCACATGGGAGGAGGAGGTGGACGACACAGGTGTGATCTGAGAGAATTGAGGGAGGCGGGGTGACGTGAAGAGGGGGAGGTGTTATGCACATTCTTTTGATGTTACTGCAGCCTTTCTTTCCTCTTTTTAAAACTCGGATCTGTCCGCCTCTTTAACCTCTCTCTATCACGAGAAACCTTATCAGCCACCAATAGACAATAGAGTACAATGGGTATGGGAGGGGGAGGGGCGTCGAGATATCTCCAGAGTCCGTCGGTACCAATTAGTCCACGTACAGAGAGCGTATCTTCAATGTAGAAAATAATGTTGTTAATTGTATCCGTCAGGCGAATTCTTCTACAATAATGTATCTTCTACGAGGAGGTCCCAATTTGGGAGTATTTGGGGAGTTTGTGGTAACCCCTTTCTTGTGATACTTTCTGTGACCCTCTCTGGCCTACAGTAGTAATACCGATTTAAAAGGGTTGTCTCGAACTGGTACTCTTTGGAAGGGTGTTCCTTTTTATTTTTACTAATAGTCACTTGTGAATAAGGATTAATGAAGTGACATTTTTTTATTAAGGGGAGGATTAACGCTTATCAAGGCTTAAAGGTGATTCGAGGATAAGGTGACCGGTGAGACAACACCGTAACTGTCGGTAAAGGTAGAACTTTGGTAGTCTTTGTTTATTTAAGAGGATGGCTGAACAGAAACTTGTTTACATTATAAACTTGAAAACGGTTATATTATATAGTCAGTTGGGAAACAGCCTCGCGGTATTGTGTTCTATGGAAAGAAACTTTGCTCATGACATTTACGTTTAGTTTTAAGCACAGATATATAATAAGGGAAATTGTTGGCAATTGCTGTAGCTAGACGAGTGTCTGCTGCGAATGTTCTATAGGCAGGGAGGCTTGATTGTCAATTGAAATGACGAAGAATATTATGAGAGGATTAGAAAATGATGAATGTGATG
>NC_136518.1:48117464-48182464 GCF_053919585.1 Euprymna scolopes
CAGTTCAAATAACAAGATCTGCTGCTATCAATAACAATGAACCAGTCTACATATATAATCCAAACCAAAATACTAATCGCAATGCCTCTAACCCACCTAGTCGCATTAGGAGAAAGAAAAATATTTGGTTTAATCCTCCATTTAGCCTAAATGTCAAAACTAATATACCTAAGGAATTCTTCAACATTGTACAAAACTCTTTCAAATACCCACACAGATATAGTTCTATTTTCAATAAAAACTCAATCAGGATTTCTTATTCAACAATGCCTAATTTAGCACAAAGAATCTTAACATCTAATAACAAAAAAATTAAATCAGTCCAAAAAATCCCTTTCCCAATTAAATCCGAAACTAACTGTAATTGTAATAACAAACATCTATGCCCACTCAATAATGATTGCATCCATAAAGATGTTATATATTCTTGCACTATTACTGAGCTCCCACGTAATCCTCCAATAACAGACACTAATATTTCGTCTTCAAGTTATCCTTCTTCCCATCCTTCATCTGATATAGTTACTAATCCAATATACCACTCGAGCAGCCCCTCCATCTACAATCATACAACTAGCAATACTACTACTAATAATAATAATAATAATGAGAATAATAATATTTCTCCTAACAGCAATCCTAACACTAACAACACTCATTATTCCCTCCAAAATAGTCCTCATACAATCATTGTCCCACCTTTGTTGAACACTATGAACAAAATTCAAACTATTTAACTAATACAAATCAGCAAATTAATATTAATATCAGATCTCGAGCTTTTAATAAAGTACATGCATATATTGGCGCTACTTCAACATTAATTAAGAAAAGAATATCAAACCACATTTCTTCTTTTAACAACCATAATTCTAATAATAACCAAGGAACTTCTCTAACCACTTTAATTTAAAAAAAAACTTAACTCTAATAATACCCCCTTCTCAATCAAATGGACTATCATAAAAATGTTAAGTTTTATACTCCAGGATCTAAGTCATGTCGCCTCTGCACAACCGAAGCTATAACTATAATTACTTCCCCTCAAAGTAACAATATAATAAATTCTAAAAACGAACTGATCTCTTTCTGTAAACATAAGTCCAAATTTAATTATGGTAATTTTGAAATAACATAGTTATTACTTTAACCTTTCAGATATATATATATATATTTCTTTAACATTATCGTTTTTTTTTTACATACTTTCTTAATACTTTATAACTTAATAATCCTTTATTTTAATTCTTTATTTCTTTTTGCTTTGGCTATTTCCGTTTTGGTCTTTAAAAATTCCTATCTATCAAATATATCAATCTATCTGCACATTGATATCCTGTATGTATATTTACTTATATTTTACTATATGCATTTACTTACATACTTACTTGCTTTATCTGGAATTTGCAGATACCGGCCATCCTCTCTCCTTAACATTGTTTCCAGTCGTCCTGAAAATCCACTTGCCACGGGTATTCAACAATGTGAATTCAGGAGAGGTGTGGTCGAATATTGTACAATTCATGCTACAAAGATTTCACGTGCAGGCACCTTTACAGTGGGTATCTGTTGTGGATACACCCACTAATTAACATAGGTGGGTGAGTGAGATATATAAAGGTATCAATCACCAATACCGGGGGAGTTCTGCAACAACCGCCAAATAGGCAAGACGCCTATGTTGCCTCCAGTAAGACATGCAACACGCTACCTGCCGGAATATCTCCAACTGGAGTATATCTGAAGACATGTACATATGTATATAACTTTTCTGCCTAATATATTATTGTTATACCTTTACTTTCCGTGTTCTTGTTAATTATTTGTGCAGACACAAAGATTGTAAAACTGAAGAAAGCCTTTATATATATATATGCATGTATATATATATGCATGTATATATATATTTATATATATATACATATATATATATGTGTGTGTGTATATGTATGTATATATATGTATGTGTATATGTATGTATGTATATATATATGTATGTATATATGTATGTGTATATGTATGTATATATAAATGTATATGTATGTATGTGTGAATATATACCAGCGAAGCGAACGTCTGTTTATTCTATGTGCCGTGTATTTCGGATTGTTTTACTCTTTAATTCATGCTGAATTCACCTATTCATAACATCCATCATCATCGTCGTAATGAACGTTGAGGATTTATGCCGTTATGAACGCATGTTCATTTTAAAAGCTGTACTAGCGGCGAAGCGAACGTCTGTTTATTCCATGTGCTGTGTATTTCAGATTGTTTTACTCTTTTATTCATGTTGAATTCAGCTATTCGTAACAACCATCATCATCGTCATCATGAATGCTCCTTCATGTATATTCTACATGTACGTGTATGTCTACCTGTGTGCATATATACGCACACGCGTGTATGTATGCATGTATGTGTGTATGTGCATGTTGTCATGTGTGTTTGTGTGTGTTCTAGCGAATGTATGTTTGCGTGCATCTGTTTGTATGCATGCTTGTATGTGTACGTGTATATCTTTATTTCGATGTGTGTGGGGGGTGTAGGGGACTCCCAAAATCCTCGTTAAGGCAACCTCTCTGCGTGAAGCAAATCTCTGATTTGAAAAAAAAAACATAAGGCGGGAGACCTGTACCCGCATTAAGCTGGTCTGCAGTTTAACTTGTTGCTGGCTATCTTGCTCATGCTTGTTGCTCGATCTCAACATTTTGAAGCGAGAGAGAGACTTAGCTGTTGTACAAAGCTAAAACGCTGTAACATCATCTTTGTATAGATACTTCTTCAGACATTCGTCTATAAAAAATTGTCCATAGCGATGGAAACATTGTCACGCGTGTAGCCCTGAAATGCCGGAAGAATGTAATAATTGGTCTGCCATCATTCTATATATGCATAAATGTACGTATGTATGTTAATATATGTACTAGTGCATGTATGTGTATGTATACCTATTTGTATATGTATGTATATATGTATGTGTGTATATATTTTTATTTATTTTTTGTGTATATATGTTTATGTGTATTTGTATGTACATACGTATATATATAGTTGTGTTTGTATGTATATGTATATGTATTTATGCATATATATGCATGCGTATAGGTGCATATATATGTATGTGTAGGTATATGTAGGTAACTATGTGTATGTATATGTGCATACATGTGTACGTATATGTATGTGAATATGTATGTATATGTGTGTATGCATTTGTATATGTTTGTATATATATGTATGCATATGTATGTATATGTGTGTGCATGTGTGTATGTATATGTTTGTATGTATGTGTTACATTATTATGTATGTATGGATGGATGTGGGCATGTGTGTATGTTTATGGGTATGTATGTGTATGTATGTGTGAATATGTATATATATGTATGTATGCCAAGGACCGTCTTCAATGGCATGTCTGCTTGAGCGTGTGAATTCGCTGGCAGGACTAAAAGAAAAAAAAGGTTCTTCGGGCTCATGGACTTTCAGTGACTGAGGGAGTGGCACTCGTCTGACAAGACGTTGCAGTCATCAAATATATGTGTATGTATATATATGTTTATGTATATATATGTGTATGTATATATCTATGTATATATATGTGTATATATGTATGTATATATATGTATATATATGTGTATATATGTATGTGTATGTATATGTATGTATATGTATGTATATTTATATATGTATGTATATGTATATATGCATATATATGTATGTAAATATACGTATATATGTGTATATGTATGTATGCATGTATGTACATATATATGCATGTGTATATATATATGTATATACATATATGTATATATATATGTATATATATTTATATATGCATATATATGTATGTAAATATACGTATATATGTGTATATGTATGTATGCATGTACATACATACATATTTATGTATGTATATGTATGGATGTATATATATGTATGTATATGTATGTATGTATATATATATGTATGTGTATATATATGTATATATGTATGTGTATATATATGTATATATGTATGTGTATATATATGTATATATGTATGTGTATATATATGTATATATGTATGTATATATATGTATATATGTTTGTGCATATATATGTATATATATGTATATATGTGTGTATATATATGTATATATATGTGTGTATATATATGTATATATGTATGTGTATATATATGTATATATGTATGTGTGTATATATATGTATATATCTATGTGTATATATATGTATGTGTGTATATATGTATATATCTGTGTATATATATGTATGTGTATATATGTATGTGTATATATATGTATATATGTATGTGTATATATATGTATATATGTATGTATATATATGTATGTATATGTATGTATATATATGTATATAGTACGGACGTACTGCCTCCCATCACTGCCTAGCCTATTGAACTTGCTTTCATCGCTAAAAAGCACTTTTGATTAATATGAAGAGTCGTGATCTCGTTTTGCATTGGCTTTCGTCTTGCAACATATCCTCTTAAATTAAATTCCTTTAATCTGTTCTTGAAAGTAGAAAGAGGGCACTTTTTAACAAGATTGCAATGCTGTTGGATTTGGGGAGCCGTTTCAAATCTGTTTCTTAGGCTGCGAATCTTGATATCATTATTTTCCCTGTTAGAAGTAACTCTAGTGTCACCAGATTCATGGAGCATCACGAACACTGCCGGTGTTTTGGTGCTTTTGCACAGTCTTCCATACCGTTTTTTCGTCACATTTCAATCTGCAGCTTATTTCTCGATTGGACAGACCAGAAATGTGGAGATTAATGAGCTCCTGACGATCACTAAGAGAATGTCGTGGCATATGGAATAAATGTTACGTTGTATAACCTGGAAAAACAACAATTACGATTAGAGATGCTTTGTTGCCTGTTGGTGGATATTTTAAACTGATTAAGGGGCGATAATTTAAGCTGGTTTTAAGCGAATTTGTTGCTGCAGACTTTCTTTTTGCCTCAATTTGAAGTTATCTTTTTAAATTGAATTGAACACTAGAATATTTCAATTAAAAGTCAACTATGAACAGGTAAAATTATCTATAAATATAAAAGCGAAAATGTATTTATGTATGTATTATGTATGTATGTGTGTTCGCTTTTTCTGTGTGTCTACAAAAGGCTTTTTCAGAAAAGCGGTCGGTCGCTTCACAACTTTTAAAAACTTTTTATATCACATATAAATCGTAATATCTCACAATTAACAACGAAGCTCGCCTGTCTATTTAATTTGCTCGATTTCGGGAAGATAAATATTCAACATTTGTCGCTCGCCACATGTGGGTTAGTTTTTTTCCTATAACATCTTGGGGAAATAAAAATCCCGCAGTCAAACTTGACCTCATTAACTCCTTAAAACGGGCACCTGCCAACTCCAAGTAATTAAATAAATTCAAACGTGTTTCCGTTAGCATCTCGCGGTGGGGCAATGGTTAACGTCGCACTTTTTTTCCCACACTTTAATTTACAACTTTGCCTCAAGGGTTCGGGTTCAATCCTCATACTTACTTTTTTTAACCCCCCACCCCACCCCCGGAGTTTCCACACACACCTCCAAACACCCGGGCAACGCCGGGTACACCTCGCTAGTAGAGGCATAAAAGGCGAATCAAATGAGGTATAGGTTGTTTAAACAGTTACATTAAATTTAGCTTAAATTTGCAGTTCTTGAAATAATTACAAGTGCGGACTTTGGGGGGGGGCACTGTATATATATATATATATATATAATGTAAAGGCCTGGGTGCCCAGCGTTGCCCGGGTGTTTGGAGGTGTGTGTTGAGCAAAAAAAAGTTGTAGTAGGCAGGAAGGAGAAATGAAAGTGGAGGTGTGTGTAAGGTTGAGCAAAAAAAAAGAAAAGAAAAATTGCGAGCGCAAAAAAAAATAAAAATTAAAAAGTGGTAGTAGGCAGGCAGGCTCGAACCTATACTGTGAAGGAGGAAAAGAAAATGAAAAAAAAACATGGCGCGTTAGCTGTTGCGCCCATCACCAAACCGGAAGCGATGTAGGTGTAAATGAAGGCTAGACAATTGAAAAGAGGCGATTACTTTGGAAATTATCGGCGAAAAAAGCGACCCCTCCCTCTAGAAAAGTGCCCAGTTGAGGGTGAAGGAATTAATGTTTTTTTGCCAATTTTTCGATATTTGTCGCCAAAGGGTCGAGCTTCAAAATGATATCAATCCCGTGAAAATCCGTCGCTTCTGTCGAAAGTTTCTGCGAAACATACATACATACATACATACATACATACATACATACATGATGATGATGATGATGATGATGATGATGATGATGAGACATACATACATACATACATACATACATTGTGATTACAACGTGTGATCAGACAAGTGCCACTCCATCAGACACTGAAAATCCATGAGCCCGAAAATGAATTATTTAGTCCTGCCGGTGAATTAACACGCTCAAGCAGACATGACACTGAAGACGGTCATTGGTATACATATATATACATGCACGCATACATACATATATATACATACATACACATACACATATACACATCTATAAACATATACACATATATACATACATGCATGATACACATACGTATACATACATATACATACACACATGCATACATACACATATACATACATATGCATACACATATATGCACAAATATACAAATACAAACACACATATACATACATATGCACATACAAATACGTACATATATGCACATATACAAACATACACATACATTTACCTACATATACGTACACATGCATACATATGCATTTATGCACATATATATATGCATATATACACATACATATGCATACATACACACACAAACATATATACATATATATATACAAACACACAAACATATATACACACATGCATATATACATACATATACACATAGATATACATACATATACAAACACATGTACATATATAAGCATACATACACATATACATACATACACACATACATACATACATATGATGATGGCAGATCAATTATTACATGCTTCCAGCATTTCAGGGCTACACGCGTCCCAACTTTTCCATCGCCACAGAATTATTATTTATAGACAAATGCCTGAGAGAGTATCTATACAAAGATGATGTTACAGAGTTTTAGCTTTGTACGACAGCTAAATCTCTCTCTCTCTCTCTCTCTCTCTCTCTCTCTCTCTCTCTCTCTCTCTCTCTCTCTCTCTCTCTCTCTCTCTCAGTTCAAAATGTTGAGATCGAGCAGCAAGCAAGAGCAAGATAGCCAGCAACAAATTAAACTGCAGACCAGCTTTATGCGAGTACTGGTCTCCCGTTGTATGGTTTTTTTTTTTAAATCAGAGATTTGTTTCTTCTAGAGTCATAAATCCTCAATGATCAGGATGAAGGTAATGGGTACAATTCAATGAAGTTGGCATGAATAAAAAAAAGAAAAAACAATCCAAAACAAACAATTTGTAGAAGAGACAGTCACTCGTTGAAGTGTTTGTGCAACTTTACAAATGAATGGACGTAGGAATCAGACGAAAACAAAATCTAACAGATCAGTACTTAAACGCCTGGACTTTTTTTTTAAAGAAATATGTTTGTTTATAAGACTCACACTTCTGCTGTGGATAATGATGACGATGACAAATTTCACACATTAAAATATATATATATATATATATATATATATATATATATATATATATATATATATATATATATATATACATATACATATACACATATATATATATATATATATATATATATATACTTGTTTATTGTTATATAAACATGCTCACATCCCGCTGCTACAAATAGCCACTTGTTTCAATCAAACAACAGACATCATCAGGCAGCGACTTGACTATTCAAAAGTTCAATGAATAAAGATTATTCATTGAACTTTTGAATAGTCAAGTCACTGCCTGATGATATCTGTTGTTTGATTGAAACAAGTGGCTATTTGTAGCAGCGGGATGTGAGCATGTTTATATAACAATAAACAAGTATTATCAGCTCTTTTTATTGAGCACTATCTAACAACCTCGTTGAATTCATTAGTCCATTACTTTTGAATATAAAAAAAACCCGAGTATATATATATATATATATGTATATATATATATATATATATATATATATATATATATATATATATATATATATATATATATATATATATATATAAAGTTTTCGTAAATGTAATGAAAGTCTGCAAAGAAAGCAGTGTCGTAATACTATAGGTTTATTAATAAAAAAGATCCATCGGACCTATTAAAAAACTTTTTTACCGGATCCATTATACAACAAAGAAAATTTACTCCAGGAATATGCCCAACTCGGATCATTACTTTGTGATGTGGATTACCCAAAATACAGTTTGGATCATTTTACCACACTGCTTTCAAGGACAGTCACCTCGGATTTACCATGCAATTTGGATGTTAACTTTTATATCCTTTTCTTTAACTTCCCTTACTCTATGACTTTTAATTACTCATTCAATTTTTAATAATGATTTTCCATGTCTCACTGACGTTAGCAAATAGGGTGTATACCATTATAACTATTTGCTAACATTTTCTCCTCTGAAGAGATGGTAGACATCGAAACCCTATAGGATAAGGAGTTAAAATATTTATAATGTATTCTTTGTCTTACATAGAATAATAAAAATCTTTGATATGAAACTCAAACATTTCACGTCATACATTTTTTAAATTCATTGAATCACTAAAAGTAGTGAGAATGGCGCATTCAAACGACACTGAAAATATTTGAATGGATAGGTATATATCTATACCATACTAGAAGGCGGAGATATGGCAAGACAACGCAAGGTACAGGCAGGTAAGCGGCACTGGTTGATTATAAAGTCAATCTGCGCAGAAATGTCTCCTGGTCGGTCTATCAGAGATTGTACGCCAATCATTAATGAACATTATTATCTATAAAACAAATCGGCAACTTCTGCTCCCCATACCAACCCCGTCACACCTTTTCTTTCATCTCACTGATATTGACTGCGATTAATTTTGTTTGCCCGTTCTCGGACACAAATGCTGACGCATGGAGAGCACCCCTTCCCCCCGCCTCGCTGCGCGTATACCTATTATTTCAAGACAGTGCTTAAAATCTTCCGCCCCTCAAAGACTGCTAACGACTCTTCGCTTGTAAAGCTTACACACCCTCCAGCTTTCAGATTTAATCCGTGCTATCTATTTTTTTTTTAATCACCCTCGCCCCCACTCCCTCTCGTCTCGCTGCATTCAATTGTTCACGGTGTCTCCTTCATGATTGACAGGTTGAGCACACCGAAACCGAAGCGGGGTCGGAACAAAGACACCTGCCTCTACTACGACTAAGTCCAACCGGTAATTTGCGAAACGTAGAAAAAGAAGTGGAATAAAATGCCTGCAATATAAAAACAGGACCGAGACAGAATTCCCCGGTTGAGGACGAAGCATAATTATTCTGCGGAATCACACTGATTAAACGTTGTCATATCGCATTCTTGAATGTTTTGTTAACCAGAAAAAAAAAAATGTTATTTTGAACAGACACACAAACACACCGTACACGTTATATAACATTTGGGCCCTTTTGCATTTTGGTTATTTTGAATAATTTTATTTTGGTTTTGTTTTCATTTTGTGTGTGTGTGTGTGTGTGTGTGTGTGTGTGTGTGTGTGTGTGTGTGTGTGTGTGTGTGTGTGTGTTACGATAGTGTCGACAAATCGACTTATTTTAAATATAAGCAAAAAAAAAAGTACTTAATTGTCATGTCGAAAATATTAATATATCCAAAAGTTACGAAAATTCATCGAGTAGAACAACCGCTCTGTTGTTTTTAGTAGGTACGAGCAACAATGGCGGGGGAACAAACTAGGGGGGCAAAAAAATGGGGCATAGTTTTGAAAGCC
This sequence comes from Euprymna scolopes, assembly GCF_053919585.1. Taxonomy (NCBI): domain Eukaryota; kingdom Metazoa; phylum Mollusca; class Cephalopoda; order Sepiida; family Sepiolidae; genus Euprymna; species Euprymna scolopes. Next base: position 48,127,390 of record NC_136518.1, read on the forward strand.
GGTTTATCATAATTTTTTTTTTTTTTTTTTTTGTAGGTTCTCGACTACTTTTTTTTTCTTTTTTTTTTGTATTTGAAAGATTAAAGCATAAAAATAATTTCCAAAAGGCAAAAAATATTTGTACACGTAAATAAATAAATAAATAAATAAATAAGTTATAATGAAAATGTTTTCACGGAAGCTGACAAATTCAGCTAAATTTGGAAGTTAAATAAATTCATTGTAAAAATCTTTGGAAAGATAAATACTACTTTTCTGGATCTATTTCAAAGATAATTAGTAAAGTACTAAGATACTGAATTAAATAATAAAAAAAAAATACTTGTTTGTACAAAAAAAAATGGTTTGATTAGCCCTTAAATGCGAGAGATTCTAGCTTCGCTTCAGCATAAACAAACGAGGTCGTGTAAGCTTGGATTCTATGGAAGCCCAAAATGTCAGAAAGTCAAAAGGTTGTCTGAAAATCACGTCAAGAGTGGGCAGTCACACACACACACACACACACACACACACACACACACACACACACACACACACACACATACACACACACTCGTGCGCAAATAAATGAACGTTTATTCATTTGAATTTCCCCGCGCATTTTGGCACAAAAATAAGTTCTAGCAACGGCATAATTTCAAATACACCCACACACTTTTTCTCACAACAACAAAAGTAAAATGAATATATTTCTGGCGGACGTACTTGACGACAGTATCACGTGACACAAGCGACCAATGAGAAAATTTAGAAGATTGTCTTTTTAACGCTTTTCCAAAAACCAAAATATCAGCAGTAGCAATCTTGTTTTGGAGCTGGTCCAAAATGTATAAAAACGCACCAAACATTCTTTCTTCCCTTCTTTTTCCCTTCTTCTCGCTTCGACGTCACACGAGAGAATGCCTCTCGTTTTCATAACATCGTCACTGTCAAAGCCGTCAAAGGCACAATTACACACGCCATGCAGGCACTTAAAAATTGGTGACACCCGACCGTGAAATGAAACACACACTTCCTTCTACAACCCCACTGTTTCACATCACACTATTTTCCCATTTAAACCGTTTGTCTACACCAGCTCCTTGCATATAAAGAACAGAGATTGGCAATTTAAAGACTTCCAAATCATTTTCGGGATTAAATCAACAAAACAAGAGCATGGATTCGTCACTTTCAGAAATATCTCCAGCCACCCTATCGTTAAACATCCCGGTATTTAACCCGTCCAACATCAAATCCTGGTTCATCCAAATTCAAACTTTATTCGATGCGAAGCGGATAACGTCGCAAAGGATACGGTACACTTACCTGGTCGAGAAATTACCTACCAACATTGTGAAGGAGGTAATAGATTTACTCGAAACTATAACAGAAGAAAACCCTTACGACCGGCTGAAGGAAGCAATTCTAAAACGAATTGGCTTATCGAACGAGTCGATGCTACGCAACCTCTTTATGCAGGTCGAACTTGGAGACCACACTCCATCACAGTTGTTACCTCACATGCGCATCCTTTTGGGAGATAACAAGATGTCGGAGAACATGATGAGGAGTTTGTGGCTGGATAAACTACCAGCATCAATAGTTCAAATCCTCGCACCAACAGCAGAAGGAACAGAGCCTGACAAACTGGCGGAAATAGAAGATCGGATTCACGAGAACCTCCAGGCATGCTGAGTAAACTCTCTATGACAACAGCTGATGCAACGGAGAGACGAAGAGTTAGCCGAGCTAAAAACAATGGTCAAGAAGCTGTCCAAATAAATACAGGATTTACTGAATACAGACCACCAGCGCTCACATCACAACAGGTCGCCCTATAGACAAAGAAGTACCAGCAGAAGTCAAAACGTGGAATGCAACAGAGCGGGTGGACACTGTTTCTACCATAGTAAATTCAGCAGTAATGCGCGACACTGTACCCACCCTTGTTCTTTCAGTAACAGAATGAAACAGGAAAACGAGGATGCCAGCCAGTAAAGACGACGACTGTCACTGGACCCTCTGTAAAAGGTCATCTATTCTAGACAGCACCCATGGATATAATTTTCTAATAGACACTGGCGCTGAAATAAGCATAATCCCACCGCTAACCAGTCAGAAGATTACGACCCAATCGTATCACTTGCAAGCAGCTAACGGTACAAAGATATCCAAATTCGGAAATAAATCACTGATCATCAACATCGGCTTGAGGCAAACTTTCACATGGATTTTTACCATAGTTGACGTAACAACGCCCATAATAGGCGCGGATTTCCTGGCAAAATTCAACTTGTCTGTGGACATGATCAACCACACATAAATAGACAACCAAAGGAAATTTGTGGTCAGAGGAGTCTCCACTCGATACCAGTCAACAGGTATCAGCTCAGCCCTACCTGAGGATCCATCTATCCGTCGATTACTTCGAAAATATCCACAGCTGTCTCAGCCATTCAGAGACATGGACACGGTCAAGTATAGTGCTAAACACTACATTAAAACAACTGGATAACCAGTCCACGCCACCCCCAGATGTTTAAAACTGGATAAATACTGAATAGCGAATAAAGAATTTCAGCACATTCTACAACAGGGAATTATCCGAGCCTCGAAAAGCGCATGGTGCAGAAATCGGACAGTACATCCTGGTGCCCATGCGGCGATTTCAGAAGACTAAATGTACAAACTGCACCGGACAGATACCCTATTCCTCACATCCACGATTTTGCAATCAGATTACCGAACGTGACAACGTTTTCGAAGTTAGATTTAGTGAAGGCATACACCAAGTTCCTGTAGCAGAGGAGGATATCCACAAAACAACCTTGACCACACCATTTGGACTTTACAAATTCACTCGCATGCCCTCGGACTTCGAAACGCTAGTCAAACTTTCCAATGTTTAATAGACAAGGTTTTCAGAGGATTGCCATCCATATTTGCATACATAGATGACATCCTGATTACTAGTAAAAACCTTTATGGACATAAACAGCACCTGGATCAAGCCATCCAGAGATTATCTCACTATGGCCTAAAAGTAAACGTTGAAAAATACATCTTTGGCCAATCAGAAGTTAACATCCTTGGACACATAATCAACAAGAGCGGAATATCACCACTACCCGAAAAAGTGAGTGCCATCGCTAATTTTCCACAGCCCACATCTGTTCGACAAGTCCATCGATTTATAGGGATAATCAACTACTACAGGCGATTCTTAACCAACTGCTCTGAAATTCTCGCGCCACTTACATCGCTGTTGCAGACAAGACCAAGAACCAACAGTTAACATTAGATGGATCAGCCTTAGCAGCTTTTACTCAAGCAAAGAAAGCCCTAGCAAATTTCACAAAGCTGGCTTACATAAATGGCAAGGAAAATACCAGACTCACACTTACAACGGACGCATCAGACGTAGCTGTAGGGGCAGTCATACACCAGCTGACCGATGATGGGATGACCCCTATATCATTTTTTTCAGCTAAGCTAAGCAAAATGCAAAGAAAATACAGTACATTTTCGAGGGAATTATTGGCAATTTACCTGTCGATTAAACGTTTTAAACACATTTTGGAAGGCAGAAATTTCACGATCTACACAGATCACAAACCGTTAACTTATGCGCTACACACACATGTATGCAGACAAATATGGCACATGGGAAATCAGACATCTCAATTACATTGCACAGTATTCCACAGATATAAGATACGTGAAGGGCCAGGAGAACATTGTAGCAGATGCCTTATCCAGAGCCATGATCACTTCTCTAAATTCCAACTCGCTAAGCATGGAATTGATAGCACGAGAACAGGAATCAGACACAACGCTTAAAGATGTTCAGGAAAACACATCCTTACAACTCGAAAAAATGTCCGTACCCTTCAGTACAGTGATTGTTTACTGTGACACGGCAAAGAAACAACCACGACCGTACATACCACCTAGCCTCAGACGATAAGTTTTCTAACATTTTCACAATTTATCTCACTCAGGAAAAAGAGCTACTATAAAGCTAATTACGCAACGTTTCGTGTGGCCAAATATGAACACAGATATTCGAAATTGGACCAAGACCTGCATACCTTGTCAAAAGCACAAAATTCACAGACACACGAAATCATCACTGATTCCTTTAGCACACCCGATGCTAGATTCACCAACATCCACATCGATTTGGTAGGACCGTTACCAACTTCAAAGGGACACACCCACATCCTGACTATCGTTGATAGATTCAGCAGATGGCCTACTGCCGTTAAGCATACTTCAGCTTCAACAATAGCCTGAGCCATACTTCAGGACTGGATAGCCATTTTCGAAGTACCCACAGTCATTATGACAAACAGAGGTTCGCAGTTCCAATTGACGCTCTTTGCGGAATTCAATCAATTACTGTGAACGAACCACATCAAGACTACGGCATATCACCCATCCTCGAATGGGTTGGTAGAACGCTTTCACAGGCAGTTAAAAACCTCCCTGGTAATGAGTCTGAATAGCACAGATTGGCAGACAATATACCTTTAATTCTATTAGTGATATGGAACTCTGTAAAAGAAGACTTACAAAGCACACCGGCGGAGGTAGTTTTCAGTTCCACTTTGACTCTACCGGGTCAGATTTTGATCAAAACACGGAGATCTCACCTACAACCATGTTCGAAATAGAGTTGAAAGACAAAATGTCTTGTTTAAATTTCACACCCACCAGGAGGACAGGCAGACAATCCTATATCCCAAAAGATCTTTACACCACCAAACACGTATTTGTCAGGAACAACTCAGTGAAAAGGCCATTTTCTCCAAATTATTCAGGTCCATACCCAGTTCTGGACAGGCAGGATAAATATTTCACTGTTTCAAAAAACGGGGAAAGAGACACTTTCACGTGGGACCGACTTAAACTGGCATACATAGATGAAGATTTTCAAATCATTCTCCCACTGAAGCAACCTCTTACTTACTGTTGTACAGAACATTGACGCGACTACCGAAACGAAAATCGGCAGGAAAGTACATGCCACGTGTTTTACAAGTAAAAGGTTCCATTTAAAATGTTCGCAGTCGACTTGTTCATTTCAGTTGACAATGGGTTGTGTTTAGGTAGTTAAAAATGAATATATACGCTAACGCACGCGCAAATACGCATACATACATACGCATACATATGTACATTTCTACACATCCATATACAGACACATACGCACACTCACATGTATATAAACAATGTATATGCAGACATAATTGGATCTATATGCAGACATACACACACATACACACAACTCTTATACACATATACACGCTCACATATATACATAGACACATCTACACACATATATATACACACACCTACCTATATACATATACGTGGAGATATAGATCTCCAGTAAGCAGAGACGTTTCAAGGACTATATTACATATTGAAAAAAATAGAGAAAAACAGTTTTATATCTTTTTTTCAATCTGGGGGGAAGTATTTGTGCAGTCACTCACACACACACACACACACACACACACACACACACACACACACACACACACATGCTCGCGCGCAAATAAACGAACGTTTATTCATTTCAATTTCCCTCGCGCATTTTGGCACAAAAAATAAGTTCTTCCAGCAACAGCATAATTTCAAATACGCCCACACACTTTTTCTCACAACAACAAAAGTAAAATGAATGTATTTCTGGCAGACGTACTTGACGACAGTATCACGTGATACAAGCGACCAATGAGAAAATTTAGAAGATTGTACTTTTTAACGCTTTTCCAAAACCCAAAATATCAGCAGTAGCAATCTTGTTTTGGAGCCGGTCCAAAATGTATAAAAACGCATCAAACATTCTTTCTTCCCTTCTTCTCGCTTCGACGTCACACAAGAAAATGCCTCTCATTTTCATAACATCGTCGCTATCAAAGCTGTCAAAACTATAATTACACACGTCACGCGGGTACTCACAAAATCACACTTATGCACACACAAACCCACTCCACACATTTTCTAATTAATAACAACGAATCACTTTCCTCATGAATTACTTTCCTCATAAAACTTTTAAATAAGACGAACTTCGCCAGTTAAAACACCAACCTTAAAATAAGGACATTATTTTCACACAAGACTTTTACCTTCTAATCTTATTAATTCCACGAAGGATTTTCATCTAACATTCTAACATTCTAACATTCTAACATTCTAATCATAATGACTTTGCAAGAACTTTCCACTATGATTCCAATAAAAATAATAAGTTCATTATATTCCGTGATCATTATTTGATAAAACTGAAAATTTTATTAAAATTGGTTAATTTCTTGATTTTTTTTTTTTTTTTTTTTTTTTGGTGAAACTATAAGTAACAGGAGAGGGGGGGGTCAAAATGTTTATACAATTTTAGCATCGGCTATTCATTTTGCACGTACCTAGTTTTTATGAAAAAAATATATCGCTATAAGGCTAATACGTTGGTCGCCATTAAAGTGACGAAAAAGCGATAAGTATGTCCCCTGTATTCGCAATCTTCAAGGTGTTCATATCTAGGGAAAATGCAATTTCCCCAATTTTCCGTAAAAATTACTTATGCTTATAAATATTTTATTTAATTAAAAAAAAAAATTACTTATACCTAATAAATATTTTTCTATTCAATGAATTTTCGTAAATTTTGTATATATTACAATTTTCTACATGACAAATAAAGTACTGCTATTTTTTTTTTGCTTAAAACGACACATTTTTTTTTTATCGATCTGTCGACTATGTTAATAAGCACCAATTTTTAAAGAATTTCTTTCAGAACAAGGGGAGACAATCAAGTCGACCATATCTAAATGCATCACAGTTTCGCGCAACTTTTAGGTAAAAACAAAATAAACATACTAAAGTGATAAAATAACGCAAAAGAAAACATTAATTATCTGTACATTTATTAAATCAAAATTAAATTTTAAAATTTCTTAAAGTTCTTTTATTTATTACGAAAGTTTAAATCTTGTAAAAAAAAATAAAAGGTTCGTTATACAAAAAAAAAGTCACACACTTTCCAATAACGACTGTTAAAAACTATTTATAAATTATTGATAATGATGGAATTCTTTTTGATATGAGTAATTTGCATAATAAAAAAAGAATTCCAAATCAATTCAATAATATAACATTCAGTGCAAACCCGACAATTGGAAAAACAAATATGAAAAATGTGGATTTATAAGGCCAAAATAATCCAACCTTGATTGCCATTTTGGAGCTTGTGGCGCAGTGGATAGAGAATATCTACAAGTGAGCATTATCTGAAGGTAGTGGTTTCAATCCCACCCAAACCCATTCAGAGAATTAGTTGGTCAAACAACAACAACTATGGAAGACAGTAATTGCTATAGATGCAGTTTGGAGATTCCTATCCCATCGTGGTTAACCACCTGACAAAGCCAGAGGAATAATTGACACAACACCTAGAAGATGAGAATAATAGTCCACAAATAATCAAATAAAATAAATCACACAACTGTTGCTTGTCTATAATTTCTCACAGTAAAGTTTGAATAAGGCTCAACTATTGCATAATATGAGCCGCCTTTCTTCCATGGTAAATAATGGAGCAAAGAGCCTCCATCAAGCACATAACAATCTGTTTAAATTTAGAGTTAGTGCAGCCTCATTTGAAAAGGCTGCAACATGGTCTTGAATTGCCTGAGCAAGCAGAGGTCTATCTGCTTTTTGAAGAATGTTCCTGGTCTTCAAGAGGGCTAGTTAAAATGTCAAAACCTCTCCAAGGGAAAGATCTCCTGATCTTGACATGACAAGGAAACGCTAGAACAAAAGGGCAGAATCAGGAGCAATCTTCACAACAGAGATATTTCCAAGCTCCAAAGATTACGCATCTCCTCAGTCATCCCACTGCCATGGGTAAGACCACCAGTGCAGGTCTCTACCTTATCAATGTCTGTTCTATGACAAGATCACTACTTAGTCCTGCCCAGCAATGATTATTCCTTTGAACAACATGAAAACCATCAAGGAACTTTCGATAAACATCTGGGTGCTTTTCCTCCAGGTTGCTCATTTGCTGCATGTAGTAATAAGCAGATTACAGATAATTGAAATGCCCAACTGCAGCAAAGACAGTTAGGCAATTGGCTACTGCTTGCAAATGCATCAACTAAGATTCAGTACAATCTGCCTTGATCAACATTCTTGCTATGCCAAACATACGCTGATAATTCAGTCACAACTGGCTTGTCTTTGAGGTCTGAGCAAGTTCAGATTTCTTCTCCGTCATTACTGTCTCAAGTTTTATCAAAACCCCAGAACACGCAGCAGCTCCTAGCATCATCTCTGCAATAAGAAGGGAGGCATACAATTCCTCTGCCTGATCCAGCAATGTCTGAATCTGAGGATCTACTTTGGCCATTTCCATTACAAGCTGGCTATGTAGGCACTTATCAACAAGAAGGTGGTCCCACAAAACCCTCTGGACAGCTTTCCCTGTTAACATGTGTGCCACTTTATTTTCTCCGTAAACAGTCTCAAATATGTTACTGAGGCTGGTCCCTTCCATGAGAGTTCCTATGGCCCCAAGTTCATGAGTGAATGGAAACATCCCAACATTAGAACAATGTTTTTAAGCTGACTACTCTGTGGTGCATCAAGGATGATTTCGGCAGCGTTCCAATACAAAGTCTGGTCAAAAGTTTCAATGGTGGCCAGGTTATGCTTCATGACAAGATTACAAAGCCTAATGTATACACAATGCATGATTTAAGAACTTGACTGATGATTTCCCAGGATGCAAGATAGGCATCATCCCCTGCCAATTTGGCGTTGCCTCTTTGAAGCTAATGGAGACTTCCCACAGAATATCTATTCTCTTGTCACAGTCAAGAAATCTTGGCAGGTCCCCGAAGACTACTTCATGACAAGCATGCATTGCAAATCTGTTCTCCAAGATGAGAACATTTGTTTTCTTATCAGATTTCAGTTCTGACACCTGTTTTCATGGAATGATATGGTTTGTCTGTTTTCATGGAATGATATGGTTTGTCTGTTTTCATGGAATGATATGGTTTGTCTGTTTTCATGGAATGATATGGTTTGTCTGTTTTCATGGAATGATATGATTTGTCTGTTTTCATGGAATGATATGGTTTGTCTGTTTTCCAGGAGTGACAGAGCTAATGACACCCATTCCATGAAATGTCTATTTGCCACCCAGAATGATAAGATTGTGATCCACATTATCAGCGGCAAAAAGAACAGACATTTCCAGAAAATCTCCATCTTCATCTGGAACATCAGGTTCCACATCATCTGCTGTATTTTTTTCAAATCTCATCACTTCTGTATATGAGCAGCAAAATCCTATCTCATAAAGGATATCCACAATGAACTTTGAATGATATAGATGATGGACTTACTTGTAGTGACGCAATGACAGCTGATTGATGGCATGACCAACTGCATCAACCTTGCGTCTTGTGTCTTATCCAGCGAACAATGTTTCCAGTGCTATTCGCAATCTAGTTGGAATGAATGAAAGCATTGAATCAAGCTTTAAATGCCCATTACTTGGATACTGATTCTTCATATTGGAAACCTCAGACTTGATATCACTTTTGATTAATCTGACAGCAGTTTCAATAATAGCATATTTTGGGGATTCTTCATCATCTTCCTAACACTTTCCTTTGTAATATGATCTCAGAATCTGCGATGTTTGTTCTTTCATAGTGACAATAGCGTCCAAGTCTTCTCTTACATAAAACATGATTGAGTACTTAAAGTGCTCTTTAAGATGCTTTTTCAAACTGTATTTATCACAGGGTTCAGAATCAGGATTGGAAAGATAACTTTTCATTATGTCACAGTTAGTTGTTCCTCACTTGTTCAGTTTTAGGTAAGCACACATTTTCTGAAAGGTTTCATATTTATCTTTTATCTTTAGGACAGCCTGGCTTTCTGCACTTGGCATCAGGGGCATGCTGGAGCTCAAAAGACTTGAGGTTCTTGAAATTTCTACTACAAGAATGATGATAATGGCCATCTGCTGCATCTCGTAAATCTCATAAATGCTATGCAATGCAGTCATTTACAGTCAGTCCCCAATCATCTGAATGGGATTCACAGACCTTCAAAATTGTTTCCCCAAATTTGTCCATGCATACCCAGCTAAAGTGTCCCTTGTCCAAATCAATTGTACACTCACAGAATATGCAGTTCTTTGCACTATCAAAAGCTCCTCTTGAGCCTTTTGTGGTTCTCTTTCCTGGCACAGAAGCACTAGTTTTTTTGTTTTTTTTGCAACATGGCTTTTAATGTTTTTTTAACATTAATGTACTATTGACAACAACTTTTTTGCATTTTTTTAACATTAATGTACTATTGACAACAACTTTTATGCATTTTTTTTAACATTAATGTACTATTGATGGCAATTTTTATACATTTTCATACCAGCTTCAACTACAAGATTGTCTTTCCGTTTTACACCGGCATCATTTATTTCTTTTGAATTACAACCCATTTATCACTGGAATCCTCAACCTCCTCCTTGCAGATTGGACAAGAAGCTTGACTAACTGTGCTTGCACTCATTGTTGAATCATATCGAAAATAGATGCGAATTAGTTATGCAGTTAGATCCAATCAAATATATGGAAAATGCCACCTCTGCCCCAAAAACATTGGCACATAATAGGCCAACATCATTTTTTATGACCTTCATATGTTCTTTGCCCCCAAAAATGTAGGAATAGACACCAAGATCATCAAATTTGAGTTGATAGTTATAGAGTTATGATCGTTCAAAGGTTTTGGCGACCATCTTGGACGCCATCTTGAAAAAAATATATTTTTGCGGGGTTCATACTTTGGTAAACTTTTAGTATGTTAAAAAGTACATTAAAACCTACCAGAATCAGTTTAGAAATCTTTTGCTACAATTTTTTGGAGGTTGAGGGCGGAGGGAGGGGGTATATTTTCCATATATTGACCCTACTATACTAAAAGTTTACCGAAATAGGATTACCACAAAGGGTCCAAATGTGACGTCAAAGTATATAGCCGCCAAAGCTATAAAATATCGAAGGCGATTTTTAGTGTCTGTCATATAAGGCGTCTTGCCTTTTAGTGTCTGTCATATTTTTTGCATATAAATAACACATAGGTTTGAAGATATTTATTTTTATATTATTATATTATTTTATATTATAGTATTATTTGTACATTTATTTGTCATTTTAAACATTTATTTTTTAACGATTGATTTTTTTTTTTTACAGAGCTGATGTGAATGATGGAAAGTCAACAAATTTGCCCCTTATGCTGCAATGAAGTAGAAAATGACGGAGAAAGATTGTTGCAAAAGGAGCTGAAAGGATTAATAAAGCCAGTATTAAGAGGAGCTTTAACATAGTGGCAGCTGCTGGAGCGATGGTGCACAAAAGACGTCTTATGAACTACATAAACAAGAAGCAGATAAACTTGCATGAGAAAGCTATTTCCTTTCATCATTCAATAGCCAATAGAGATACATGGCTGTCTTCTGGATCCTATGATATCATGACGCATTGTTTTCTTCTATGGACATGAAATGCTGAAGACAAGGTCGAGTGCTGATTTCGATGACTATAGTTTTGTTAAAACGGATGGATTTGTAAGGACCATCTTGTCACATTGCAAACAGCATAATGATGACCAAGCAAACAACATTCAATGGAGAATCGCGTACTTTGGGAATGACTTACATGCTACAGACTGTCTGTATCATCGCTAATGTGACATTAACTTTCAGACAAATTATGGAATTCCTATGCATAGTGATGGATCTACTACAAAAAAATCGCAGAAGGTAGGGAGACCGATGAACATGAACCAAGAGCAAGCATTCTTGAGAATGTGTACCTTTTTTTAGGACAATTATGAAGAGCAACTGACTGTCACGGATCTTGCAAAAAAATGACGGCTGAGGTACAAGCTGTAGGAGAAATATGGCGATTCATAGCAGAGTGTGAATCAGTTGCCTAACATTGTAACATTCTGTGAAAAGAAAAGAAAAATCATGAAGGACTATTTCACTATTCAGGAAAAGGATAAAGAAGACCAGAAAATCATAGGGACTGTGGCCAAACTCATCAAGAGCAATATCAAGTTTATGAGACCATCTCCAACCGATGAATATCGAAAGACTTCTTCGCTTGAATATTAGTCTGTCAGATTATTTCCTCCTGAGTTTGCATTTCTTGCTTGAAATTCTTCATTGAAAAGGACATTCGCAAGAAGGTCATAAGCATTGGACAATCTGTAGTTCAAGCTGTATGTCACAGGGATGTAATAGCTCCATTGCAGTTTGGTTTAGCAGTTCAGCTTTATCATCATTTCAGGTTTCGATTTCTTTTAAACAGTCTCTCAGCCATGGGATATTGTTCATTCAGATAGCCCGCACTGAGATGGAATGGAATGATGCACATGCTACATAAAGACTGTGATCATCCAGGGTCATCTTCAGGAATCTTCCTGCCTATTATTGATATGAATTCCGGAGACAAGTCATGCATCTCTCCACTCTTGAGTATCTGTGCAACCTTGTTGATAAACACTGGTCTGCTGCGGTTATTATTCGATCAGCCACTTTACTGGAAAGCATCAGAAATCAAGCATGAGGTGCCTGAAGATAGCCCGGTTCAAGATGTTATCCTGATGTTTGGGAGCTTCCACACATTGATGAATCTTATGGGTGCCATAAGAACGCTGTTGGATGGGGGTGAAATCAAAGAGATCTTAGAAACAATTTACGGTGAAAATGCTGTGCAATACATCATGACTGGAAAGGCAGTTCAGCGTGCAGTTCGTGGCCATCTCCTCCTTGATCAGTATCTTATACAACAAGTTATGGTCAAAGTACTTTGTAATCATCTTGGTTTTGCAGACCTGTTGCAAGAACTTGAGCAGTTGTATGCTCGTACATGGACAGGGGACAATGACTTGAATTCGGTCATCACTTAGTGCCTTAGTGAAATTGTCCACCCCTTGTCCACCAAAAGAAATGAATTATCCACTCACTCTTGTACCATTAAACTATGGCTGAATTGTCAACAAATGGTAGAAATTGCAAGAGAGCTTATCAAGGCCGATCGTACAGGATCTTGGTTGATGCACCTTTATGTTGTAGCCAAATGTTTGCACATTTTTACAGCTGCTGCACATGGGAACTATGAAGTTCACCTACCTTTATCTACAGTCAATGGTCAATCAGGAATATGATATGTCGCCAGTGTTCCACAAATTTATGAATGACTTGCATGTTGTAAGGCATACTGATCAGTACTGGGCAGGCTTGGATTGTTACCTAGTCATCGAACAAGCTCTGATGTGGTCCTTAAAAACTGTAGAAGGACTCAACAGTGAAAGTGGAATGTCCGAACATCAGAGGGCCTTGTGGACGCTGTCTGTGCCAATGTCCTCTTCCTACCATGATGCAATGCAGGGTTTCACTCGCCAGAGCTTTGTCACACAAGGAGGCAAGAGCGTCAAGGACCAGAAGAGATTGTGAAGACTTGAAGAAAATTGCAGATAAACTCAAAACCTTTTCACCTTTCTCTGATGAAGTGTCTCTTTGCGACATTATCACCAGTGTCAATGCAAATAAGGATGTGAATTGTTAAAGAGCATCTCTCCCCCCCTCTCTGGCTTTCTTACTCTTTCTATTTTCTCTCTGTGTGTCTCTATTAGAGAATAGAGAAAGAGAGAGGGAGAGGGAGAGAGAGAGAGAGAGAGAGGTGAATAACGTGGACAGTGGACACGTTTGCAAAAGAAGGGTCAGCTGACCAGATGACGTGGTATCATGTGATAAGGTTAGCTGATTCTTTCTTGGCAGTTGGGTTTTCGGGTGTTGAATAAGACAGACGGCTTTTCAGCTGTCCCCCCCCCTGGGCTGGGGAGGACGCTGACGTGTATCATCAAACAAGCAAGGTTCACCTCCATTCTGTATCGACCTTTGGAAGGTGAATAAAAACTATAAAACCATTTCATCGTCTTGGAGTGAATTCTTCATCCAACAGGCCAGCTCCCCTCCAAGAGACAATGAAAACCAGAGGAACAACCGACGACACATGAATAAAGGTATGTTAAGAAATGCATGCACACAAACACACACCCACGAAGACATGAACAATAAGGTTAGAAACTAGACGATCACGTACACGAATCTCCTTGACAAAATCTCCTTTATGACTCCCCCGAATATATAACATATTCGTTTTGGTGCTCGTGACTAAGTTCACATCATCGATGTGAAGTCGAACCTGTGTTTAAGAAATACGACGTGGAAACAGGTCCTTAAAAGGGAAAGGAGATTTTAAGACAAGAAAAAAAAACAAAAACAAAAAAAAAAAAAACTATACAACACAATAAAATGTCTGGAAGAAAAAAAAAAGAGAAAGAACATTAGTAGAAAAAAAAAAGAAATACAAATCAACACACACACAACGATGGTCCGTTAAAACACTAAGTAATAAGGAAAACTAATAGTAAAGAGAAAAAAAAAGAAAAGAAAAGAAAAAAAAAATTCTGTGAGAAAAACAGTAGAATAACTTGGAAAAAAAAAACAGCTATAACGAAAGACAAACTGATAAAATATTGTTAATTTTGAATTAAACAGCAAGTGTAAAACAGAAGGACAGAAAGAAAGAAAAAGAAAAAGAAAATAGAACATATGACTTGTTAGCTACAACGTGTGTGTCAGAAATGAGCCTGTCACCTTACTAAAAAAAAAAAAACATGTCAATCACGAAAGGTTTGTTGTTAATAATAATTTTTGTTGCAATTTTGGACTGCGAAACTTCATGTGCTTTTAGTGAAAAGACAATGATCATGTCCTGTAAAATGATTTTTTTTTCTTTTTCGCTGATTGTGCGATTTTTTTCGTAGGAATTTTTTTTTGCTGACGTGGACAAAATTTTGTTGTTTGGATTTTATTTATTGCTAAGATGGGACTTTCTGAATGCTTATAGGATATTTTTGTATTTTTTTTCATTTATTTTCTTTATGTAATTGATGTGTTCTAAAATGGTATTGTGCAGGATTTTCTTACTCTGTGACATGTATTTTTTTTTCGCAGAATGGGGAGGTGGAATCTTGCTTGTGGGGTCTATGGAAAGAAGGATTAATAAAAGAAAAAATGTGTTTTTAATTAATTAAATAGTAATAATAAAATAGGGAGAAAGAAATAAGATTTAAACAGTGTAATAAATGATTTAAAAAAAAAAAAAAAAAGTTTCGGAAGAGTCAAAGGTTCAGTCGGTATTAATTTCATTATTCTCGGGAAATGATTCGAATTTTATTTTTTTTTATCGTGATTTCTGTTGATTTCGAGTAGAATCAACATGGAGCAAGTTTGAGTACTTCATGTGTGGAAATCCGATGTTTTCCGTGAAGCTATGTGTCTTCAAGGCAGGTTGCGCTTACCGACTTTGGAAAAAAAAAAGAAAGTTTTTTCTGACATAGCAGTGAACGGAATGTATTCTGTCCAGCGTGAGCGGATCTAGTTGTAATCAACTTCAGGGAGCAAATGAAATGCCCTCTGACATGGTGTAAGGGGCAGAGGGGGTGCAATGGCTGACGTGGCCATTATGTTACGAATCGCTCAAGAGAAGATGAATGAAATATGTATGCAAGTACTTAGGAAAATAAAATGTTACCATATTGTGAATTAAAGGTACCAAAATTTAAAAAAAACCATGCTGGGTGAATTTAATTGGTATTATTAAATTAAATTATTTTGGAATAGATTTGGTTGGTTTAGTTATATTTTAGGGACGTTTAGCGCGTAGTTGCATTTTTTTTCATGAGAATTACAAGGCGATTAGGCTGTAGAAAGCAGTTTTTTCTGTTGTTTGATTTTTTTTTATAAGCCACGGTATTGTCACAAATTAGAAAATTTGGCAGGGGAAATACTATTTTAGAGTAATGAGAACCCTGTTAAAACAATACTAGTGGTTCCAGTGAGTTGGAAGATGCCACGTAGGCCCAAGCAACGGCAATAAGTCTTGTCCAACAAAAGTCTGGCGTGCGAGGTCGCGATAATTCCTCAGGGTACGGAGCGACTGGACAGTCGGTACCAAGCCTAATCACGGGGAGATAGAAGAAAGGGAAAGATGCAGATTACGTAAGGGACAAGATAGAGCCTTATTATTTTTTTTATTTTTTTAGAGGAATGTATGAGGGATATCTGGGTTGGAATCTTGGGACTTGCTGGGATTGCGGAAAAATCACAAAGGGAAAACTACTTAGTTAGAAATCGATGGCGCATTAGTTAGGGAGTGATGATTCCGTATCTTGTCGGGTTCCGGGAACTCAAACAGGCTCCGAGTGAATCAGTGTGAAGGCGTATCTTGACTTAGACCAACCAAGGGAGTTAGTAGAAGAGCTTTGTGAAGTCCCGAAGTAGTAGATTGAATAGAACAAAGCTCCAGTAATAGGACCACTCAGAGAAAGACGTCAGGGCATTACAGTAAAGGAAAAAAAAAAAAACTGGGACTTAGGCCTATGCTGAAAGTCGAGAACGCGAGTGGGATGGTTGGGTCGGTAGAGCATCAGACTTTTAATCTGAGGGTCTGGGGTTCGAGTCCCCATGCGATAAAGCTACCACCAACATGGAGCATCCGACGTTCTGGTCGTAATTGCGATATGCTGGCCCCATTTCGAAAAAGTGATCGAAAATGGAGTCTCCATTTGTTTGGCCAAGTGGTCCAAATAAAGAGCAGAGTCAGTGGAAAATATCCAACAATGCGACCGCCTAGACAAGATGTATATCTGCAAAGCTGTATCTTTGTCTAACTTGGAAGCAAGTTAATGTCTAGGAGGGACTTTCGAGAAGCAGCAGAAGGGTTGATAGTGTTGTAGAAGAGTACTGGTGCCTGATCTTTCTTGGAAAAGGGGTGAGTCCGGAAAGTGAAAAAATAAAGATGTACTTCGGACATAATTATTTTTTTTAGTTAGTTAGTTATTAAAAATGTATGGCTTGCCATACATTTTGATAAAAAAGGGGTGGAGGAATGTTAAAGAGCATCTCTCCCCCCCTCTCTGGCTTTCTTACTCTTTCTATTTTCTCTCTGTGTGTCTCTATTAGAGAATAGAGAAAGAGAGAGGGAGAGGGAGAGAGAGAGAGAGAGAGAGGTGAATAACGTGGACAGTGGACACGTTTGCAAAAGAAGGGTCAGCTGACCAGATGACGTGGTATCATGTGATGAGGTTAGCTGATTCTTTCTTGGCAGTTGGGTTTTCGGGTGTTGAATAAGACAGACGGCTTTTCAGCTGTCCCCCCCCCCTGGGCTGGGGAGGACGTTGACGTGTATCATCAAACAAGCAAGGTTCACCTCCATTCTGTGTCGACCTTTGGAAGGTGAATAAAAACTATAAAACCATTTCATCGTCTTGGAGTGAATTCTTCATCCAACAGGCTAGCTCCCCTCCAAGAGACAATGAAAACCAGAGGAACAACCGACGACACATGAATAAAGGTATGTTAAGAAATGCATGCACACAAACACACACCCACGAAGACATGAACAATAAGGTTAGAAACTAGACGATCACGTACACGAATCTCCTTGACAAAATCTCCTTTATGACTCCCCCGAATATATAACAGAATGTCTATGACCTGTTTACCATAGGCAAAGAAATAGTGGCAACAATGGAGGGTCAATCACTGTTATCCGTTTTGTATAAGCGGTCTCTGAAAACTAAGACCCTGGCATCTAGTGTGGCAGTTGATGTTGACAAAACAATAGACCTCGCTCTTTTGTTCCAAAAGTTTTTTTGTGATGTTGCAAACTGCTGATCTTTCCTTTGATGAGGTGATAGCCTATGAACTTTCACCATAACCATCATAACTCTTTGAGGCAAAACATCTGTTGCGCAAATCAAACAAAGCAAAACTGATGGCTGTTATAAAAGAACAGTTCAGATGACATAGCACTAAAGGATGTGCCAGAAGTGGATCATAACTTTCTTGACAGAGGTTCTCTTCTCTATCGGCTGAAGTGGTCAGAAGAAAAGACTTATTGTTCAATAGCTGACAACTATGTATCTTTTACGGTAAAGTACTATGGTAAGGCTACAATAGTATTTGATGGTTACATTGGAAGTCCAAACACTAAAGACATTACCCATCAGGGACACCACCAAAATCGAACAAGTAACAAAGTGAACATTGCTGAAGGAACAAAATTAGTCAGAAAAACATATCTGAGATTGAAGATGCTGAGTGTAAAGCAAGGGTCTTTTGTAAAGACAATCTGTTTGCAATGAGGTGTCTCTGCCAAAAAGTTGGTTCAGCCAAAAGCTTTTTTACACCTGAACAACTGCCGCCAACCTCCTCTCCACTGAAATATCATGCCCTTTGGAGTTACCTCCAAGTGATGCTGTGGATGGAAAATAGTGAGCCTATGGACACTACTGAATGGAGATGGGAATTGCAGAACAATAGTCTAGTTCCAGTGATGATGGACACTTCATTTGTGCTAGAAATACTTCTGAAAATAATTCACTGCAACTGTTCTGGTGATACACTTGCAAAAGACATAAACATCTGTTCACGGGTATCTGGACCATGTCAAGAAGGGCATTGTGACAATTTGAGTGAGGAAGCAGTGTATGATGATGATGGAAATCGTGACTATTAAACTGACACGGATATTCAGTGACAAGATATGTCTTCAAATGCACTGTGCATTCTATAATTTTTAGAATTTACAAAAAGTCATGACGTCATTGATGATGTAATGACCTCGTTTGACCATATAGTTTGTATGTTTGGTTTGGTTGTTTTGTTTTGCAGCATATCAACCCTGTTTTGGTTTATTTAATGCCGAATCCAGTTATTTTGAAAATAGCATTCATGTTGCATCCAGTTATTTTGTAGACGGTTTTTATTCTTCAATTTCTTTGTATCTTCAATCACAAGTTTGTAGGGTTTGGTTTGGTTGTTTTGTAGTGAATTTTATCGTTTTTGTCCCCTACCCTGCAGAACATGAATGAGTTTTGCAATAGGGCAGGGAAAAGGGTTACAGCATTAATGTTTGGTACATTTTAAGATGGGAAACCAGTCAGGAAGTGGGGGGGAGATAAAAAAGAGAAAGGGGAAATGAGAAGAAGGAAAAAGGGTGATTTTGTTTTTATTTTTATTTTTGCAGAACATGATAAAGTTTTGCAAAAGGAAATAAAAAACAAAAACAAAAAAAGCATCAATGTTAAATGCATTTCGTCTCAGGAAGCCAATATCTTCAGACAGCCTGATCTGGTAGCACCAGGTAGTTAGTATACAACTTTGCATAAAAATTGTTATATCAAAAGATAACGAATACAAAAAAGCAAACTATTTTGTAAGCAACAGTTACAACTTTGAAATATGGAAATATTCGTTATTTTCACTGTTATCGTTTTATGACGTCATAGTTAGGAGCTTTGTGGTGATCAGATTTTGGCAAGCTTTTAGTATGTTGTTCCACACATATAACAGTCATAAAAAATCATAAAACGCTTTCTTGGAATTTATTCTGGGTCAAACCGTATTTTGATTTGACACAACATGAAAAGAAACTGGAATCTCGGGGAAGATCTTTATCATTCCAGTAATTATACGAGCAACTGAACTCCTGGAAAAGAATTTAAAAATCTAACCAGCAAATATATCCGGTGAACCATGTGCAAGAGAGATTCAAACAATTTCACTTAAAGGGGCAGTTAGAATCTTAAAAAGATCTTTCAGTTGGAATATATGAGATAGCGGGTGAATTTCTGTCATTCGGTAGGATGCCTCATTCCCAGCTTAAACAAACTGATAAGAAAATTGAAAAAAAAAAAAATCAACTTTCATGCATTCAGAATTTTCTTAACTTTATTTTAATTCAATAAATGTTCGGATAATTAATCTATTACTTCAGTGCATTTGTTTTTATCTAGAAGTCATTTCAGACTGTTCTTCTCATCGCAGTCAAACAAAACTCTCAGAACAGCTCGCCATCTTTGAATAGCCTTTTCTTGGTAGCTGATTCCAGGCACCATAAAAAAGTAATATTTATACATCATCCATGCATGCTTTTCTATATAATGATTTACCGTGGCAATACATCCTTTTCGATTGTGTTAAGACTTTTATGTAAATTTAACTTTAATGAATATGTGTATGGTTTTTAACTCTTTATATATTATGTTTCATAAATCCATTTCATGTTTGTCAATATGAATAACTGCATATACGTCTACATTGAACCGTTTCTTAATCAGCCCATAATGGTAAGAGCATTCACTAATAGTCCAGGAAACTGAGGTTCAATTCTCGGGTGAGTCATATCAAAGACTTAAAAAATGGAACTTGACCCTCCTTGCTAAATACTCAACATTATAAGGAGAGGAGTAGGGGCAAACGGAGTAATCCTGAGACTGAAGTAGTGCTGTCCCTTACACCTTGGTGTAGCAGCTAATTAAAAAGGAGTCTTCGGGTCGCCCTCGACTATAGTCGGCTACTTAGCTTTGCTTTAATTCAAAGTTCAGGAATTTGTAGTTGTCTGTAGGTTTAGTGCAGGCAGGGGTAGATAATGTTATGTGGCAAAAGTAATGCAAAACGTGACTTACACAAGTGACGGCGCCCCTGTCTATCTTGTCAGGTGATGGAATCAAGAATTGAAAGAGAAAAGAAAACTTTTGTCTATCGATGGTTTATTGATAGACATATGGCATTAATTTGCATATAAGAGCAATGACTCCTGTGAAAAAGAATGAAGGGGGGAAAGCACAGGGCACTCTTCTTTTTTGGATAGTTGAGAGAGAGAGAGAGAGAGAGAGAGAGAGAGAGAGAGAGAGAGAGAGAGAGAAAGGGGTTATAATTGAAGTCAGGAATTGGCAAGAAGGAGTTTGGACGAATATTTCTTCTTATTATTATTTTTTTTTAATTTGAGTTTCATTCAGAATTGGATTATTATATCTGGGAATGAAATAGTAACGTATTAATGTTCACTAGTAAATTAATTAATTAATTGATCATCCCAACACTAATATATATATATATATATATATATATATATATATATATATATATATATATATATATATATATATATATATATAAATATATGAGAGAGAGAGAGAGATGTGTGTGTGTATGTGAATAAATTGTCCATCAGTATGAGCATTGAGCAATTTCAATTTATAATTTTTTTTATGCAGGCAGGGGTAGATAATGTTATGTGGCAAAAGTAATGCAAAACGTGACTTACACAAGTGACGGCGCCCCTGTCTATCTTGTCAGGTGATGGAATCAAGAATTGAAAGAGAAAAGAAAACTTTTGTCTATCGATGGTTTATTGATAGACATATGGCATTAATTTGCATATAAGAGCAATGACTCCTGTGAAAAAGAATGAAGGGGGGAAAGCACAGGGCACTCTTCTTTTTTGGATAGTTGAGAGAGAGAGAGAGAGAGAGAGAGAGAGAGAGAGAGAGAGAGAGAGAGAGAAAGGGGTTATAATTGAAGTCAGGAATTGGCAAGAAGGAGTTTGGACGAATATTTCTTCTTATTATTATTTTTTTTTAATTTGAGTTTCATTCAGAATTGGATTATTATATCTGGGAATGAAATAGTAACGTATTAATGTTCACTAGTAAATTAATTAATTAATTGATCATCCCAACACTAATATATATATATATATATATATATATATATATATATATATATATATATATATATATATATATATATATATATATAAATATATGAGAGAGAGAGAGATGTGTGTGTGTATGTGAATAAATTGTCCATCAGTATGAGCATTGAGCAATTTCAATTTATAAGTTTTAGTAGCCAAAATAACACAGCTATATTTTTGACTGTTTATTTAAAATCAACTTAGTTTTGTAAGATATAACACCTTTTTCCACGATTAATAGCATTTTTTTTAAAACTGATTTCTTTTTCTTTTTCTTTTTCTGTGGCATGGTGGTACTGGAAAAATCTTCAAGATTTTCCAATGGTGATTTCTTTTAAATCGATTTAGTGCTGGCACGCTGTATGAATTAGAAATTCTCCCCCCGAGTAAACGCTGTTCAATTTTAAATTTGTAAGTTTTGGGAGCTAAAACAATTTAAAAATTAGAGTTATCCCCCTTTTATCAGATTGGCTGTTTAGAGAATAAAGCAAAATGCATCTGGCGAGGCGTCAATTTGTATAGGTTTTGTGTTGTTTCTACATTATTGGGACGAGATTTTGTAGTCGATAAATGGAGTTTTTAGATGAAAAAAAAAAAAACAATGGTTACAACTGATTTTTTTTTTTCAATTCTAATAAATTACAATGGTAGCTTCCAAATTATGCAGTCGAAATTACCTGCATATTACTGAATTATAGAAAAAAAAAAAAAAAAAAAAAACTTTAATCGTCTTAGCAGGTAAAAAAAGTTCCACCATATTTGTTTAATTTGTTGTGAGATTTTGCTCTTGCCTGTAGCAAGTTTCGACTGCTACAAATGTTTGCATATTTAAATCACGTATTTCTCATGTTCAGATGCTTCAAATAAAATAAATATTAACTCGAAATGAATCCTCATATAATAATATTTAACATAAAAAAACATTTTCAATACCTACACACATGTTTTTTTTGTTTTTTTTTTATTTCTTGCAATCAACTCACTACTAGATTTAATGATATTACCTGGTTCTGGATTCATCTCAATTAACAACTTTTTTTTTTTTTTTTAATTTTTAGCCAACATGGAATGGGGAGATAACTCAATTGACCGTTGATGCCATGTTTTCAATTAATAATTTTGTTATTCTTATCACTATTTTTCAAAACAGTCTGAGATACACAAATAATATGTTTATTTTATTCATTGTTTAGAGTGTGAAGTGAGCGTTGAAGGAGCATATATACTAATTAGAGTGATAAAGTCTTTGTATCAGAGTGGCATACGGAGTTACCACTGTATCATTCTAATTATCCCCCTTTACGAAAGGGGATAATTATTGCAGTAATCCAAGATGGCCACTAACTAGAAAAATCCTACAAAATGACCACAAACTCCTATCTTACCAGCATTTTCATATCAGCCAGAGATAGTACCCTGCCTACTATCATTCATACAAATTAAGGATTGATTTGAACTACAGGACTCTTCTTTGTCAGAGTTAGGAGGTGCATCCTGCCAGGCATTACCTCCTTGCCTCATTTCTTTTTAAAATAGGGAGGAGAAGGCGGGTAGTGTTGAGTTTATGTAATGCCCTAACTGGGGAATGCGAGTAACCCAGCTTGCTGTAATTTGAATCCAGCATAGTTGATTATCTTATCTAATATCTAAAGAGTAGTTGTCTGTGTGTATGTGTGTTTGTATGTACAGCTATAAGTAAAAAACTACAAAACAAAGACCACAGAGTTTGTATATTCTTGATGAGCGTTGCTGTGAATGTATAATAGCTAAAATTGAGAAAAAAAATAATTCACTAAGCCCAGTTGCACCAAGGGAGGCATTGTTTTTTTTGTTTGTTTTTTTTCAGTGTTATGATGTATGAATTTGAAAAGAAAATGCTGAATAATTCCACAAGGAATCTATTACATAAAGGAGAGTTACTTGTGTGCGTGTGTGTCCAGTTAGAGAGGAATGGGCTAGGTAGATGAGGAAGTGGGGGTTGGGAAGAGAAAGATAGACGGACGGATAGTGACAGAGATAAAGAGATAGAAGTCTTAGTAGAAATGGGTTGCACTTTAGCTCCGGGCAACGCCGGGTAGCTCTGCTAGTCAAAAATAAGAAAAAAAAAAATTTTGCCATAATTGCACATTCTGTTTCTTTAATTTTAAACCTGATATGGTGGAAGATCCTGATACCCCCTGAGTGTGAATTACTCAATCTATAAATGGGAGAGAGTGAGCTAATCTTGATACTCTGATATTCAAGATACATTTGAGTATCCATCTTTTATTTACTACATGTACCGTTGCACAATAAACTTGTTCTAACTTTCTCTGTGTGTTGAGTCCCATCTCGTCTGATTCATCGGTTACGTTGTGTGTGTACATGAATATGTTCCAAAATGATATACATTTTATCTGAATATTCATATACGTGTAAATGCGTGTATGTATATACGTTGTATCATTTAGTTGCTCGTCTAGTGTGTATGTTTTAACATTTATGCAACAGTTCTAACAGGAACCGATTGACATGGACGCATCAAAACAGTTGTAGACAAACAGCTCTTTTTAACGGGTGCAAATAATACAACACATACCTGAATTATATACGAACATTTATTTTCATGATTCTGGCCGGCATCTTCAGAGATTATAATGTCTTCACATCTTGGCTGCCTGAGAAAATGCCGCTCCGTGTGTCATGGAGAGACCAACTCCCCTTGAATTGTCCATTCTCTCTGATCTTCAGCTCACGACTGACTAGAATCTCCCCAAATCTACATCTCATTACATGTCTCAGACCAACAACTGATGTAACCTCAATCTAGTTATTTGTTTATGCAAACCAAAAATCATATTTATGTCTATTTTCTATTTTCACATTCCTTTGTAGTGATATTATTATTTCCTTTCAATCACTTTTTCCCAATCTAATTTTTTATTTTTTCTAATCATAAAAATCGATCCAACAACCCGCCGTCACTCAAATCAATTAATAATAATAATAATAATAATAATAATAATAATAATAATAATAATGTTTTGACCCTTGGCCCTGCCTGTCACAGTTAACACAAATACTATGCTATGATCACAGCCAAAAGGTCACAACATTACACATTTATACTGATTATATTCTCCTCAGAGATATATATCACTAACGTGCTTCCTAACGTTTGATGTGGATGCCGTTTTTCCAGTCGCTCATTTTTTTTTTTATGAACGATTTAAACAAAAAAGTTTTTTTCAGTCTTATCTATATATATAAAAGGCAAAATGTGATTACTTTATGTATGTCTTGCAAAGGCTTTTTTCAACGGCATTTTCCAGGGGGTTACTATGTCTTAGAATTTTTTATATACCGTCTAAATAATAATATCTACGATTTGCGAACACGCGTTGCGTCTAGATTTATTAACGTCGATTTTTACAAAATTCTTGCTATTTCATGGGAATGGGGAAGCAAATGAATTCGGCACTATTCCCAGCTGGGGAACGTCCAGAAGCAATCAGCTTTGATCAATGTGGGGTAAAACTCCTTAATTTGGACAATCCCCCTTTTATGGGGAGCTGGTTCTTCCACCCCACCCCCCTTCCCACATCTTGGGGAACCAAAGTTGGGTAAACAAACCCAAAAGATGGCCCGGAGAGTAAAATTTAACTCTGCGACTTCTATTTGATCTCATTAATGAGGTCAAATAGAAGTAGAACAGTTAACTTTTATTGCGGGCACGTGTCAATTTTGTTTTTAATACTTAAATAAATTCAGATTTATTACTCTTTCCTGCTGGCCGAGTGGGTAACAAGTCAGGTTTTTTTGCACACTTCATTTTTCACCTTCACTCAAGGCTTCGCGTTGGATCCTAACTACTTACCAAAACTGTTGCTTTTTTTAAAGCCCCCCCCCCCAACACAAACACCCGGGCAACGATTTTTTTTAATAAGTTTTAACATTGTTTTCTTTATTTATATCTTTCATTTATATATATATATATATATATATATATTTATTTATATATATATATATAAGATAAAATTAAAAGCCAAGAACAATGCGAGATTTTTTTTTATATAGAGTAAAATTAAATGCAAACAAAAGAAATAAATTTCTTTTTTTTTGTTGTTTGTTTTTTCTTTTTCACACAAATTTTACAACACCATTGAATACAACAGAAAAAAAAAATTACTGTTGTTTAGAGTTAAAATTTGTGTGAAAAAGAAAAAACAAACAACATAAAAAAAGAAATTTATTTCTTTTGTCTGCATTTAATTTTACTCTATATAAAAAAAAAAATCTCGCATTGTTCTTGGCTTTTAATTTTATCTTATAATTTTCTTCAACAATGCTTCAAGCAAACTACAACCTACTTATATATATATATATATATATATTTATATTTATATATATATATATTTCTATATATATATATAATATATATATAGAAATATATATATATTCATATATATATATTTATATATATATATTTATATATATATATTTATATATATATATAATATATATATATATATTATATATATATATTTATATATATATATAATATATATATATTTATTTATTTATATATATATATATATATATATATATATAATATATAATATATATTTATATATATATAATATTTAAACAGGGTTATTACTTCGCTTATTCTTTTGTTTGGATACTCCCCTCCCAACACGCACACCTCTAAACACCCGGGCAACGCCGGGTACTCCGCTAGTTATAATATTAAAAGATTTTAAATTAAAAAAAAATTTTCAAGAATTATTGAAAACACTTTCAAATCTTAAAACTATTTTGGGGATATTATGTATTGAATACATTTTTTTATGATGTTTGAAATTTTATTAGGATTTCAATAATTTCGCTTGTTATTTTATTTACGAAAGATTTATTAAATGATATAATGCTTTTGAATTAACTAGCAGTAAAACCAAATTTATATGAAACATGACATGTTCCTGACAACACTGGATTTTTACAAAGAGAATATCTAGCTTCTCGTCCTCGCTGAAGTTTTTAGATCAATATTTATTCACAAAACTCTCCAGAGATTTGAAAAGTTGTATTATCCACAACTGCATGCTTCCATTTCTAGAGAATTGTAAGAAACATTTCTCTCTGTATTTTTGTTTCTAAATGTGATCTTTAGTTTGATCTCTTTTTTTTTTCTTTTCTTTTTTTTTTTTTTTTTCATACATTTTGATATTACCTGGACGAGGGCTGAGAGTTTGCGGTTGTGTTTGATTAGTTTAGCTTTATTTATACGAAAAAGACAAGCAAACACTCGAAACAAGGGAATTGTTTTTAACTCGACCAGAAAAAGATAGAAACGATGTGTGTTTGCGAATCTTGGATATTATAATCTAGGAAGTATAAGAAAATTTCTCCCAGAATCTAGCCGACGCAAAAAAAAAAAGGCTTTTGTGAACATACACAAATGTGAACGCTCATTTTGCCTTTTATATATTAGATAAAATTGAAATTTTTTATTTAAAATTTTCAAATAATAAAATATTCATCTTCGGGAAATTGAACAGTTTTTTCTTTTGTTTTTGTTTGATTTTTTTTTTTGTCTTTTTTCTTTTCTTTTTTTTAATAAATTTTGATCAGGAGAGAAAAAAATATTTTATTTCTGAAAGATTTCAACAAGATTTATCAAATGATATAATGCTTTTAAACTAGCAGTAAAATCATTTGATTAAACAAAAATTACACATCAATGTTGTTGCAGATTGTGAATATTTAATGAATATTTAATATTAATTCATTCTAATGGAAAAGCAATAAATGTTAGATCCCACCTTGACTTTGCAATCATGATTTAAATCTAAAAGTTAATCCTAAACAGAAAACGGGGTGATAATAGTCATCTAATGTACTTCCTAACTTCCGGCGTAGCGCTACTAAGGCAAATCAGTTCCTTCACTTGTATTGTTCTTTAGTATTTCTATTGTGAAGCGATTTATTGAAACCAAATATAAGAAAAGGACATTATTAAAAAATGTACAATAAAAATTAACAAATTCATACAGATAAAAATAACATTTGAACTTTTGATAAAAAATTAAATAAATAAATAGTTTTTATTCTATTTGAAATTTTATAAGAAATATAATTATGAAATTACAAAAATACGTTTTATTTTATTTTGAAAATAAGTATTTTATTTGAATATAGATAATAAATATATGTATAAAAATAAGATTATTGATATCAAAATAACAAATGGAATTATTGAAATAAAAATAACATAATATTCCCAAAATAGTTTTAGAAGATTTTAAAAAGTGGTATGAATAATTCTTTTATAAAAAATAGGCCACAAAAAGTTTTTTCAATAATTCTTAAAAGCTTAAAAGAAAAGAGCACAAAAAGTTTTTTTCAACAATTCTTAAAAAAAATGCACAAAAAGTTTTTTCTATAATTCTTCAAAAAAGAGCACAAAAAGATTTTTTCAATAAATCTTAAAAAAAAATGCACAAAAAGATTTTTTCAATAAATCTTAAAAAAAAATGCACAAAAAGATTTTTTCAATAAATCTTTAAAAAAAATGCACAAAAAGATTTTTTCAATAAATCTTAAAAAAAAATGCACAAAAAGATTTTTTCAATAAATCTTAAAAAAAAATGCACAAAAAGATTTTTTCAATAAATCTTAAAAAAAAATGCACAAAAAGATTTTTTCAATAAATCTTAAAAAAAAATGCACAAAAAGATTTTTTCAATAAATCTTTAAAAAAAATGCACAAAAAGTTTTTTCAATAAATCTTAAAAAAAATGCACAAAAAGATTTTTTCAATAAATCTTAAAAAAAAATGCACAAAAAGATTTTTTCAATAAATCTTTAAAAAAAATGCACAAAAAGATTTTTTCAATAAATCTTAAAAAAAAATGCACAAAAAGATTTTTTCAATAAATCTTAAAAAAAAATGCACAAAAAGATTTTTTCAATAAATCTTAAAAAAAATGCACAAAAAGTTTTTTCAATAAATCTTAAAAAAAATGCACAAAAAGATTTTTTCAATAAATCTTAAAAAAAAATGCACAAAAAGATTTTTTCAATAAATCTTTAAAAAAAAAATGCACAAAAAGATTTTTTCAATAAATCTTAAAAAAAAATGCACAAAAAGATTTTTTCAATAAATCTTAAAAGAAAATGCACAAAAAGATTTTTTCCATAAATCTTAAAAAAAAATGCACAAAAAGATTTTTTCAATAAATCTTAAAAAAAAATGCACAAAAAGATTTTTTCAATAAATCTTAAAAAAAAAATGCACAAAAAGATTTTTTCAATAAATCTTAAAAAAAAATGCACAAAAAGATTTTTTCAATAAATCTTAAAAAAAAATGCACAAAAAGATTTTTTCAATAAATCTTAAAAAAAAATGCACAAAAAGATTTTTTCATAAATCTTTAAAAAAAATGCACAAAAAGATTTTTTCAATAAATCTTAAAAAAAAATGCACAAAAAGATTTTTTCAATAAATCTTAAAAAAAAATGCACAAAAAGATTTTTTCAATAAATCTTAAAAAAAAATGCACAAAAAGATTTTTTAAATAAATCTTAAAAAAAAATGCACAAAAAGATTTTTTCAATAAATCTTAAAAAAAAATGCACAAAAAGATTTTTTCAATAAATCTTAAAAAAAAATGCACAAAAAGATTTTTTCAATAAATCTTAAAAAAAAATGCACAAAAAGATTTTTTCAATAAATCTTAAAAAAAAATGCACAAAAAGATTTTTTCAATAAATCTTAAAAAAAATGCACAAAAAGATTTTTTCAATAAATCTTAAAAAAAAATGCACAAAAAGATTTTTTCAATAAATCTTTAAAAAAAATGCACAAAAAGATTTTTTCAATAAATCTTAAAAAAAAAATGCACAAAAAGATTTTTTCAATAAATCTTAAAAAAAAATGCACAAAAAGATTTTTTCAATAAATCTTAAAAAAAAATGCACAAAAAGATTTTTTCAATAAATCTTTAAAAAAAATGCACAAAAAGTTTTTTCAATAAATCTTAAAAAAAATGCACAAAAAGATTTTTTCAATAAATCTTAAAAAAAAATGCACAAAAAGATTTTTTCAATAAATCTTTAAAAAAAATGCACAAAAAGATTTTTTCAATAAATCTTAAAAAAAAATGCACAAAAAGATTTTTTCAATAAATCTTAAAAAAAAATGCACAAAAAGATTTTTTCAATAAATCTTAAAAAAAAATGCACAAAAAGATTTTTTCAATAAATCTTAAAAAAAAAATGCACAAAAAGATTTTTTCAATAAATCTTAAAAAAAAATGCACAAAAAGATTTTTTCAATAAATCTTTAAAAAAAATGCACAAAAAGATTTTTTCAATAAATCTTAAAAAAAAATGCACAAAAAGATTTTTTCAATAAATCTTAAAAAAAAATGCACAAAAAGATTTTTTCATAAATCTTTAAAAAAAATGCACAAAAAGATTTTTTCAATAAATCTTAAAAAAAAATGCACAAAAAGATTTTTTCAATAAATCTTAAAAAAAAATGCACAAAAAGATTTTTTCAATAAATCTTAAAAAAAAATGCACAAAAAGATTTTTTAAATAAATTCTAAAAAAAAATGCACAAAAAGATTTTTTCAATAAATCTTAAAAAAAAATGCACAAAAAGATTTTTTCAATAAATCTTAAAAAAAAATGCACAAAAAGATTTTTTCAATAAATCTTAAAAAAAAATGCACAAAAAGATTTTTTCAATAAATCTTAAAAAAAAATGCACAAAAAGATTTTTTCAATAAATCTTAAAAAAAATGCACAAAAAGATTTTTTCAATAAATCTTAAAAAAAAATGCACAAAAAGATCTTTTCAATAAATCTTTAAAAAAAATGCACAAAAAGATTTTTTCAATAAATCTTAAAAAAAAAATGCACAAAAAGATTTTTTCAATAAATCTTAAAAAAAAATGCACAAAAAGATTTTTTCAATAAATCTTAAAAAAAAATGCACAAAAAGATTTTTTCAATAAATCTTAAAAAAAAATGCACAAAAAGATTTTTCAATAAATCTTTAAAAAAATGCACAAAAAGATTTTTTCAATAAATCTTAAAAAAAAATGCACAAAAAGATTTTTTCAATAAATCTTTAAAAAAAATGCACAAAAAGATTTTTTCAATAAATCTTAAAAAAAAATGCACAAAAAGATTTTTTCAATAAATCTTAAAAAAAAATGCACAAAAAGATTTTTTCAATAAATCTTAAAAAAAAATGCACAAAAAGATTTTTTCAATAAATCTTTAAAAAAAATGCACAAAAAGATTTTTTCATAAATCTTTAAAAAAAATGCACAAAAAGATTTTTTCAATAAATCTTAAAAAAAAATGCACAAAAAGATTTTTTCAATAAATCTTAAAAAAAAATGCACAAAAAGATTTTTTCAATAAATCTTTAAAAAAAATGCACAAAAAGATTTTTTAAATAAATCTTTAAAAAAAATGCACAAAAAGATTTTTTCAATAAATCTTTAAAAAAAATGCACAAAAAGATTTTTCAATAAATCTTAAAAAAAAATGCACAAAAAGATTTTTTCAATAAATCTTAAAAAAAATGCACAAAAAGATTTTTTCAATAAATCTTTAAAAAAAATGCACAAAAAGATTTTTTCAATAAATCTTAAAAAAAAATGCACAAAAAGATTTTTTCAATAAATCTTAAAAAAAAATGCACAAAAAGATTTTTTCAATAAATCTTAAAAAAAAATGCACAAAAAGATTTTTTCAATAAATCTTAAAAAAAAATGCACAAAAAGATTTTTTCAATAAATCTTAAAAAAAAATGCACAAAAAGATTTTTTCAATAAATCTTAAAAAAAATGCACAAAAAGATTTTTTCAATAAATCTTAAAAAAAAATGCACAAAAAGATTTTTTCAATAAATCTTAAAAAAAAATGCACAAAAAGATTTTTTCAATAAATCTTAAAAAAAAATGCACAAAAAGATTTTTTCAATAAATCTTAAAAAAAAATGCACAAAAAGATTTTTTCAATAAATCTTAAAAAAAAATGCACAAAAAGATTTTTTCAATAAATCTTTAAAAAAAATGCACAAAAAGATTTTTCAATAAATCTTTAAAAAAAATGCACAAAAAGATTTTTTCAATAAATCTTTAAAAAAAATGCACAAAAAGATTTTTTCAATAAATCTTAAAAAAAAAATGCACAAAAAGATTTTTTCAATAAATCTTAAAAAAAAATGCACAAAAAGATTTTTTCAATAAATCTTAAAAAAAAATGCACAAAAAGATTTTTTCAATAAATCTTAAAAAAAAATGCACAAAAAGTTTTTTCAATAAATCTTAAAAAAAATGCACAAAAAGATTTTTTCAATAAATCTTAAAAAAAAATGCACAAAAAGATTTTTTCAATAAATCTTTAAAAAAAATGCACAAAAAGATTTTTTCAATAAATCTTAAAAAAAAATGCACAAAAAGATTTTTTCAATAAATCTTAAAAAAAAATGCACAAAAAGATTTTTTCAATAAATCTTAAAAAAAAATGCACAAAAAGATTTTTTAAATAAATCTTTAAAAAAAATGCACAAAAAGATTTTTTCAATAAATCTTTAAAAAAAATGCACAAAAAGATTTTTCAATAAATCTTAAAAAAAAATGCACAAAAAGATTTTTTCAATAAATCTTTAAAAAAAATGCACAAAAAGATTTTTTCAATAAATCTTAAAAAAAAATGCACAAAAAGATTTTTTCAATAAATCTTAAAAAAAAATGCACAAAAAGATTTTTTCAATAAATCTTAAAAAAAAATGCACAAAAAGATTTTTTCAATAAATCTTAAAAAAAAATGCACAAAAAGATTTTTTCATAAATCTTTAAAAAAAATGCACAAAAAGATTTTTTCAATAAATCTTAAAAAAAAATGCACAAAAAGATTTTTTCAATAAATCTTTAAAAAAAAATGCACAAAAAGATTTTTTAAATAAATCTTTAAAAAAAATGCACAAAAAGATTTTTTCAATAAATCTTTAAAAAAAATGCACAAAAAGATTTTTCAATAAATCTTAAAAAAAAATGCACAAAAAGATTTTTTCAATAAATCTTAAAAAAAATGCACAAAAAGATTTTTTCAATAAATCTTTAAAAAAAATGCACAAAAAGATTTTTTCAATAAATCTTAAAAAAAAATGCACAAAAAGATTTTTTCAATAAATCTTAAAAAAAAATGCACAAAAAGATTTTTTTCAATAAATCTTAAAAAAAAATGCACAAAAAGATTTTTTCAATAAATCTTAAAAAAAAATGCACAAAAAGATTTTTTCAATAAATCTTAAAAAAAAATGCACAAAAAGATTTTTTCAATAAATCTTAAAAAAAATGCACAAAAAGATTTTTTCAATAAATCTTAAAAAAAAATGCACAAAAAGATTTTTTCAATAAATCTTAAAAAAAAATGCACAAAAAGATTTTTTCAATAAATCTTAAAAAAAAATGCACAAAAAGATTTTTTCAATAAATCTTAAAAAAAAATGCACAAAAAGATTTTTTCAATAAATCTTAAAAAAAAATGCACAAAAAGATTTTTTCAATAAATCTTTAAAAAAAATGCACAAAAAGATTTTTTCAATAAATCTTAAAAAAAAATGCACAAAAAGATTTTTTCAATAAATCTTTAAAAAAAATGCACAAAAAGATTTTTTCAATAAATCTTAAAAAAAAATGCACAAAAAGATTTTTTCAATAAATCTTAAAAAAAAATGCACAAAAAGATTTTTTCAATAAATCTTAAAAAAAAATGCACAAAAAGATTTTTTCAATAAATCTTAAAAAAAAATGCACAAAAAGTTTTTTCAATAAATCTTAAAAAAAATGCACAAAAAGATTTTTTCAATAAATCTTAAAAAAAAATGCACAAAAAGATTTTTTCAATAAATCTTTAAAAAAAATGCACAAAAAGATTTTTTCAATAAATCTTAAAAAAAAATGCACAAAAAGATTTTTTCAATAAATCTTAAAAAAAAATGCACAAAAAGATTTTTTCAATAAATCTTAAAAAAAAATGCACAAAAAGATTTTTTAAATAAATCTTTAAAAAAAATGCACAAAAAGATTTTTTCAATAAATCTTTAAAAAAAATGCACAAAAAGATTTTTCAATAAATCTTAAAAAAAAATGCACAAAAAGATTTTTTCAATAAATCTTTAAAAAAATGCACAAAAAGATTTTTTCAATAAATCTTTAAAAAAAATGCACAAAAAGATTTTTTCAATAAATCTTAAAAAAAAATGCACAAAAAGATTTTTTCAATAAATCTTAAAAAAAATGCACAAAATGATTTTTTCAATAAATCTTAAAAAAAAATGCACAAAAAGATTTTTTCAATAAATCTTAAAAAAAAATGCACAAAAAGATTTTTTCAATAAATCTTAAAAAAAAATGCACAAAAAGATTTTTTCAATAAATCTTAAAAAAAATGCACAAAAAGATTTTTTCAATAAATCTTAAAAAAAAATGCACAAAAAGATTTTTTCAATAAATCTTTAAAAAAAATGCACAAAAAGATTTTTTCAATAAATCTTTAAAAAAAATGCACAAAAAGATTTTTTCAATAAATCTTAAAAAAAAATGCACAAAAAGATTTTTTCAATAAATCTTTAAAAAAAATGCACAAAAAGATTTTTTCAATAAATCTTAAAAAAAAAATGCACAAAAAGATTTTTTCAATAAATCTTAAAAAAAAATGCACAAAAAGATTTTTTCAATAAATCTTAAAAAAAAATGCACAAAAAGATTTTTTCAATAAATCTTAAAAAAAAATGCACAAAAAGATTTTTTCAATAAATCTTAAAAAAAAATGCACAAAAAGATTTTTCAATAAATCTTAAAAAAAAATGCACAAAAAGATTTTTTTAATAAATCTTAAAAAAAATGCACAAAAAGATTTTTTCAATAAATCTTAAAAAAAAATGCACAAAAAGATTTTTTCAATAAATCTTAAAAAAAAATGCACAAAAAGATTTTTTCAATAAATCTTAAAAAAAAATGCACAAAAAGATTTTTTCAATAAATCTTAAAAAAAAAATGCACAAAAAGATTTTTCAATAAATCTTAAAAAAAAATGCACAAAAAGATTTTTTCAATAAATCTTTAAAAAAAATGCACAAAAAGATTTTTTCAATAAATCTTAAAAAAAAATGCACAAAAAGATTTTTTCAATAAATCTTAAAAAAAAATGCACAAAAAGATTTTTTCAATAAATCTTAAAAAAAATGCACAAAAAGATTTTTTCAATAAATCTTAAAAAAAAATGCACAAAAAGATTTTTTCAATAAATTTTTAAAAAAAATGCACAAAAAGTTTTTTCAATAAATCTTTAAAAAAAATGCACAAAAAGATTTTTTCAATAAATCTTTAAAAAAAATGCACAAAAAGATTTTTTCAATAAATCTTAAAAAAAATGCACAAAAAGATTTTTTCAATAAATCTTAAAAAAAATGCACAAAAAGATTTTTTCAATAAATCTTAAAAAAAAATGCACAAAAAGTTTTTTCAATAAATCTTAAAAAAAATGCACAAAAAGATTTTTTCAATAAATCTTAAAAAAAAATGCACAAAAAGTTTTTCCAATAAATCTTAAAAAAAAATGCACAAAAAGATTTTTTCAATAAATCTTAAAAAAAAATGCACAAAAAGATTTTTTCAATAAATCTTAAAAAAAAATGCACAAAAAGTTTTTTCAATAAATCTTAAAAAAAATGCACAAAAAGATTTTTTCAATAAATCTTAAAAAAAATGCACAAAAAGATTTTTTCAATAAATCTTAAAAAAAAATGCACAAAAAGATTTTTTCAATAAATCTTAAAAAAAATGCACAAAAAGATTTTTTCAATAAATCTTAAAAAAAAATGCACAAAAAGATTTTTTCAATAAATCTTTAAAAAAAATGCACAAAAAGTTTTTTCAATAAATCTTAAAAAAAAATGCACAAAAAGATTTTTTCAATAAATCTTAAAAAAAAATGCACAAAAAGTTTTTTCAATAAATCTTAAAAAAAATGCACAAAAAGATTTTTTCAATAAATCTTAAAAAAAATGCACAAAAAGATTTTTTCAATAAATCTTAAAAAAAAATGCACAAAAAGATTTTTTCAATAAATCTTTAAAAAAAATGCACAAAAAGATTTTTTCAATAAATCTTAAAAAAAAATGCACAAAAAGATTTTTTCAATAAATCTTAAAAAAAAATGCACAAAAAGATTTTTTCAATAAATCTTAAAAAAAATGCACAAAAAGATTTTTTCAATAAATCTTAAAAAAAAATGCACAAAAAGATTTTTTCAATAAATTTTAAAAAAAAATGCACAAAAAGTTTTTTCAATAAATCTTTAAAAAA
Source organism: Euprymna scolopes (assembly GCF_053919585.1). NCBI lineage: Eukaryota > Metazoa > Mollusca > Cephalopoda > Sepiida > Sepiolidae > Euprymna > Euprymna scolopes. Next base: position 48,163,466 of record NC_136518.1, read on the forward strand.
AATGCACAAAAAGATTTTTTCAATAAATCTTTAAAAAAAATGCACAAAAAGATTTTTTCAATAAATCTTAAAAAAAATGCACAAAAAGATTTTTTCAATAAATCTTAAAAAAAATGCACAAAAAGATTTTTTCAATAAATCTTAAAAAAAATGCACAAAAAGTTTTTTCAATAAATCTTAAAAAAAATGCACAAAAAGATTTTTTCAATAAATCTTAAAAAAAAATGCACAAAAAGTTTTTCCAATAAATCTTAAAAAAAAATGCACAAAAAGATTTTTTCAATAAATCTTAAAAAAAAAATGCACAAAAAGATTTTTTCAATAAATCTTAAAAAAAAATGCACAAAAAGTTTTTTCAATAAATCTTAAAAAAAATGCACAAAAAGATTTTTTCAATAAATCTTAAAAAAAAATGCACAAAAAGATTTTTTCAATAAATCTTAAAAAAAAATGCACAAAAAGATTTTTTCAATAAATCTTAAAAAAAATGCACAAAAAGATTTTTTCAATAAATCTTAAAAAAAAATGCACAAAAAGATTTTTTCAATAAATCTTAAAAAAAAATGCACAAAAAGTTTTTTCAATAAATCTTAAAAAAAAATGCACAAAAAGATTTTTTCAATAAATCTTAAAAAAAAATGCACAAAAAGTTTTTTCAATAAATCTTAAAAAAAATGCACAAAAAGATTTTTTCAATAAATCTTAAAAAAAATGCACAAAAAGATTTTTTCAATAAATCTTAAAAAAAAATGCACAAAAAGATTTTTTCAATAAATCTTAAAAAAAAATGCACAAAAAGTTTTTTCAATAAATCTTTAAAAAATGCACAAAAAGATTTTTTCAATAAATCTTAAAAAAAAATGCACAAAAAGATTTTTTCAATAAATCTTAAAAAAAAATGCACAAAAAGATTTTTTCAATAAATCTTAAAAAAAAATGCACAAAAAGATTTTTTCAATAAATCTTAAAAAAAAATGCACAAAAAGATTTTTTCAATAAATCTTAAAAAAAAATGCACAAAAAGATTTTTTCAATAAATCTTAAAAAAAAATGCACAAAAAGATTTTTTCAATAAATCTTAAAAAAAATGCACAAAAAGTTTTTTCAATAAATCTTAAAAAAAATGCACAAAAAGATTTTTTCAATAAATCTTAAAAAAAAATGCACAAAAAGATTTTTTCAATAAATCTTAAAAATAAATGCACAAAAAGATTTTTTCAATAAATCTTAAAAAAAAATGCACAAAAAGATTTTTTGAAAAAACACAAAAAAATAAATTTCAATAATTCTTAATTAAAACAAAACCGGAAAAACTTTTCAATTATCATTAAATAAAAAAAAGAGCGATCAGAAAAATGTTATAAAAAATAAGTACAAGCACTGGGAAGGGAGAGCAAAAAAAGCAAACAAACTGATTTGTCTTGTCACTGCTTCCGGTAGCAGAGCAGACACGCTAGAAGTTAGGAAGTACGTTAGCTGACTATAACTTATAATTTATGAAGTTCCATTTAGCTCCAGTGGTTGTAGCTAGACGAGTTTTTTGCTGTGAATGTTTTACAGGGGGGGGGGACAGAGATTCCAGTTCAGTCAAGTATCTACGATGAAAACGATAGAGTAGAGAAAGACTAGCAACATCTCCTCTGTGAGAAAGTGGCGGTTGAGAAGAGTAGCGATCAACTTCCCTCCACTAGATTTTAAAGTCGTTTTTATATTCTGCCAAAGCAGGAAAAAGTGCTTGTATGGCACCTTCCCAGATTTGGCAAGAGTATCCATCTTACACAGGTAGAGAATTGTAGTTAAGTGTCACATAGTTTCTAAACGGAAGAATATCTTAAAACCTTATGTTAAGTGATATCTTATATTTATATGTGCCATAAGAGAATATCAGTTGGCCCTGGATATGACTTTAAACTATATCCGATGGTGAGGCCCCAGCTTGTGGGCTTTGGGGAGTATAGAGCCACCCTTTAATTGCAAATGCTCCCAGGTCCTCTCTGACCCAGAGTGGTAGTACCTGTTAAGATCCCAACTATGGATTAAATAGAAACCGACTTGAAAAAAAAAAATTCTATTAAAATATTTTTCTTCAAAATAACTGGATTCGGCATTAAATAACCTGAAAAGGGTTGATATGCCATAAAACAAAAACAACTAACCATAATATCAGTTATTTAAAGAATAAAAAAAAAATATTTTTTAAGGAATACCATAAAAATGTGGTATCAAAACTTCATATTAAATAATGCTTTTAATATGCTGTGCATTAAAACATTTTAGAAAAACTCATGACCCATTGCATTGTAATCGCTATTTTTATTCTTCGTTGATTTTATTTGAAAGTTCATTGACTGTGACATGAGTGAAGTTTCTTTCTAAGAACTACGAAAATTCCATCTTTCTTAGAACTGCTTGTCTGTGGAACACAATACTGTGGAACTGTTTCCCAGCTGATTACAGCATGGAAAAGTAAAAATTATTGACAGAGATGGTGGAGAGTAAGATGACTCAAGGAAACAGCGCATATGTTGGTCACCTACAAAGAATTTAATCTATAATATAAATCTCACCTGTGTGCTTAAATGCATGTATGAATGTATGTATGTATGTTTGTGTGTCTCACAAAACCTTTCGACAGAGGCGACAGATTTTCACAAGATCAGTATCGTTTTGAAGCACGACCCTTCGGACGATAAATATCAAAAAGTTGGCCAAAAGCATTAATTCCTTCAGCCTCAACTGGGCACTTTTCTACAGGGAGGGTTCACTTTTTTCGCCGATATTTTCGAAAGTGCGCGAGCATTTTCTAGTCTCACACAAAAACACGCGTTCACATCTCAAGCTATATTACTTGTCATTTACATACGCACACAGAAACATACGCGCACATGTACACACAAGTAGATATATTAACGTTCGCGTACATACACTCACATTCACGTGTATGCACACACATGTACTCACACACGCGCACACGTACGCACACAAGAACAACGTCACTTCCCCTTTCAAAGGAAATCCACACATGCGCAAAAGACCACCGGAAACAATTATAAAAGCAAGAGCATAAGCAGCATCTTCCTTTTCCAACCTGCCTTCCGAGGTGGTTGGTCGGCGCACCAGCCACCGCCGTTTCGGCAGGTGCGCACACGCGTGTCTCACGCCACTTGCTACTATGTGGGATAAAAGGCTAACAAACAGTATGTACACTTTATACGCTTTCTCTCTCCATGAACTGGATTGACATTCTCACTCTTTCTCTCTATATATATACAACTTGTCCCTGAGAATATCTTTGCGTAGCTGACTGCTAACTGATGTCAACTCTCTATCCTTTTCTTTGTCTACACGCTGGACTATCGTTCCCATTTTTCACTACGTTACTCATTTCTCTTCCCACACGAGAACAAACGATAGTGACCCGAACTTGAGATGAACACACATTTCCTTTTTCTTTCTACACCACCATTCTCTACACAAACGATGGTGACCCCGTTATTTTAAAATGAAATGGATGAATTTGAACGAAACACTCATACACACACAGACTCTCTGTCTCTACAACAATAAACTTTCCTTCTCACCAGCTAACAACAAGAGACGCATGCCAAACTATAGACTTTCTTTCTCACCAGTTAACAGCGAGAGACGCACACCAAACTAAACACGCGTAGTACCCTTTTCTTTCATTTGTTTCTTCATGAAATAAATTCCTGTTCGTTTAATTCAATTTAACACATAGTTCATCTCTTTCTCAATTCAATTCATTAGTCCTCTACAAAAGTCATCCCCTCTTTTCGATTGTCTAACCTTAATTAAAACCTACGTCACTTCGGGTTTTGAGATGGATTCAACAGCAAACACATCACGTTTTTTTTTTTCACTTTATTTTCCTCCTTCACGGTACGAGTTCGAGCTTACCCTAACCCTAACCCTAACCCTACTACCAAATTTTTTATTTACTCAACGTACACCTCCAAACACCTGGGCAACGCCGGGCACCCAGGCTAGTCTATAATATAAATCTCACCTGTCTGTTTACATGTGTGAATGTATTTATGTTTGTATGTCTCGCTAAAACTTTCGGCGGATGCAGCCAACACTGAAACAAATTGGTATTGTTAAAAAGATTGATCTTTCGATCGACAAATACCTAAAAATTGGCTAAAAACATTAATTCTTTGACCATCAACTGGGCCGTTTTTTACATAGAAGGGTCACTTTTTGCATCTACATTTTTGCAAAGTCATCTTATACCTTGCAATGGCGAACCTTATTTTTAACGGTGGCAACATCATGTCATGGTGGTCACGGCGACTAAACCATTTGTTTTTTTTTTCACTTCTATTTCCTCTTAGCATTGCAGGTTCAAGCCTACCTGCTTACTACATTTTTTCCCTCTCGTATTTTCATTTTTTTTTTTAAATAATTTTATGAAGAATTCTTCATAAGTGTTGGTTTCGGTTTCAGTTTTAGCTGAATGCACCTTAGTAATCTATTTTTTTATGAATAATTTTAGCAAGAATTCTTCATAAATTTTGGTTTCGATTATAGCTGCAGGAACTAAAGTTATATATATATATATATATATATATATATATATATATATATATATATATATATATATATATATAATGAAAATTACAATTGAATTTACCAAAATGATCCAAGATGATAAAATTAAAGTAAATTATAAATATTAAAGAATTAATATTTATAAAATTATCTCAGCCAGATATAAAAGCTCGATAATACCAAATAGGAAATAGAGCTTATAATATGAGCAAACAGTTAATGAAATATGTTAAAAAACACTTATATATATATATATATATATACATATATATATATATATATATATATATATATGATGTATGTGTGTGTGTGTATGTGTGTGTGTCAAGGGTGTGAGTTCCGTTATAGAAGCGTTGATTTAATTTGAATAAAATAAAACATGTGTCACGTGCACTTGAAAGCCAAATTACAACGCAATTTTACAAAAATAAACAAATATTTTACTTGCTTGAAATTTATAATTTAAATATATTTCAGAGTCAAACTCCATCCTCAGTATGTTGTTTGTTTGTTTGTTTTTTCTTTTACTTTTTTCTTTCCGTGTTGTAAAGTTAGAAAAAGAAAAGTCAGTAATAAAGATCCGCGTATTGTCTCTCAGCGATTGTATTTTGAAATGTCAGGAATGGTGCGTTGGTGATGCGAGATTAACGAAATTACATTAAAAGTAATGAATCTTTTTATGCAGGAGTTTCATAAAAAATAAAAAAATAAAACAATTTTGTTAAATAATTAAACTTCTTTAAGTCTACAAAGAACAGTTTCCAAAAGGAGAGGAGTACTTGATAGATTTGGTGGATCTGTGGGAACATGATGAGAATTAGCAGCGAACCGGATGTTAACACATCCACCATGAGAGACAAAATGAAAAATCATCTTTTGCACATGGGTCCACTCATCGCTTCCGCTTGGGAAGAAAAAATAAGATAACCACAAAATAATTATCGACCAATGGCAGAGCTCCGTGCCTAAAATAAACACCTCAAATATCACAGTCACTGTTGGCTACTATAAAACGAGGGTTTTTAGGGAACCAGGAGAGAGGAGGAGAAAGAAGACGAAGACACCGGGCTGCTAACGCTGATGAAAGAAGTCACTCGCCTTCCAGTTAGAAGCCAGGACACGCATCACCGACAGCAGGATGACCGGCCTACCCTAACCCTCTCCATCGTCCAAAAGATACGTTACATTTTATGAACATTCATTCCTCGTCAATTCATACATACCTACAAACAGTTCACAAACATTCATTCCTTGTCAATTCACACATATCTACAAACATTTTTAGAAACTTTCATTCCTTGTCAATTCATACATACCTACAAACATTTTACGAACATTCATCTCCTTTGTTAAATCCCTTTTTTATAAAAAGCTAGGCCATAGATCTGGTGCTTCGTAAAACTTCCACAGCAAGAAACTATAACACTGGCTGACACTTGTCTTCATTAGTTGTTGTTGTTGGAATAATAAAAGTAATACAAATGTTAACCTTTAAAAGGAAAGAACTTTATTTGCCTTTTTTTACATTTTTGTTAATAATATTGGTTTTGGGGCTAAGAGTGTATTGCCTACTTGCCTGCCAAAGTAAGACCGAAAGCCAAACGAGTGTATTGGTAGCACTGGTCTTTCCACGTGAATGCGGTTTTGTGTCGGTCTTGCTGATCGATTTCGATTTGCCAATATCCGCTGCGTAGATCTAGGGAAGCAAAGTATGTGTTGCCTTTGCCAATCTTGTTGAATAACTGGTCAATTCTCGGTATTGGGTAAGGGTCTAGATCGACCAAGACTTTGTTCAGTGTCCTTTTGAAATTGGCTACTACGCGGACCGAACCGTTTTTCTTGCGCACAGCGAACACTGGGCTATTGAAGCCTTTGGGGTCGGTGCATTTTTCAATGACGCCTTCATTTGCCATGCGATTGATTTCCGCGTTGACATCCGCTTCTAAGGCCTGGGCGATCGGGTGTTGCTTTTGACTGCGGGACTGACCGTTGGTTGGTATGCGGACGGGTCGGATGAATGTCCCCTTTTCGCTGTTATTTGTACCAATGATGTCTGCATATCTAATGAGTAGGTCAGCTGTCGCCCCCAATTCGTCCCGACGAGGGTGGCTTGGTAATGACAGTCCAGTGTTTTGCTTCAGCCAGGTAAGTTTTTCCTCTAGTGTCCGGTTGTTGGGCTGGAGTTTCGTAGTTAAGTGACTTCGGAAGACAGCGGTTTGGGGTTCAAATGCCGAAATGTGGGTTAACAAAGCCGGCGGTGTAATGGGCGCTGAGTGTATTAGGTGTCCCGAGGGAAGTATACGTCTGAATTCTACGGTAGAGTTCTGGTTGTCAATTACGTATGAGTTGAGCGTGTTATGGCGCAGGATATTTTGGCCGATCAGAATTGGAGTGTTTTGGGTTGTTACGAGTACATTCACCCCTCTAAAAGTGGGGGAGTCAAAACTGCCAATAGTGACGTCACTGGTTAATTCGCCAAAGGCGGTTATGCTGCCGTTGATGCCTTTCACTCGAACGTCAGTGTGGGCAATGTGTTTCTTAGCTTCTTTCGGAAGCTGACATAAAGGGATGATGCATGTAGAGCATCCCGAGTCTAGCATCGCGATGGCAGAGAAATAAATATCTTCGATTCTGAAAACAGACTGGACGAGTGGTGACTGGTGGTCAGGTCCTTGATGATTGAACATGTGATGGTTGATGTGGGGGTAGGGCGAACGAGCCATCACATCTCGTCCTGCCCAAAGTGAAAATCCTGGAGGTTTTTGGATTGTTGCGGCGATGTGGGTCTATCGGCTGATGGGTCGTCATCTGTCGTGGCGACGTGGGCTTAAGCTTGGGTATGAGGTGGGTGACGAAATGGGCAGTTACGCCCACGGAAGCAGGGTCGACCTCCGAGGTAATTCTGACACAATGGCGGTTTATGCTGGCGCTTCTTGTGGTATTGAGGGTGGTCCTGTCTTTGTTGTTGGTTGGTTGGGCCAGTTTGTTGAGGGTGTGGCTGCCTACTAGATCGGGGTGATAGGTTCGACTTGGGTGGCGCATTCTCCCGATTTGATTGCCATGGTCTTTGAGTGTAAAATGATTCCTGGGCAGTCGCGTGTATGAGATCAGATTTTATACCGCGATCGAGGTACCTTTGGGCCTCGCAAGCTATACCGATCGCGTTGTAGTGGGAGTCCATAGTTTTGACAAAATGGGGGTAAAGACTTGGGTTCCAAGCCTTCACCTTCTCGCTCATCAGCATCGCGCCTATGATGGAAACAAGGTCGTCCACTGTTAGTTCAGTGTTTTTATCTTTTTAAAACTTGTTTTTAATGTGGACGGCCGCATCTCTGAGGGTGCTTTCTAGGCGAGATGCGAAGTCCGGTAGTCTCTCGCCATCCAGTCGCTCCAGGTCCCAGGCATGGCTAAGGTGTTGAAAATTTGTCATCTGGCTGCCGCGTGCTGCCTGTAGGTAGTCTTTCAACGCATTGAACGTGGATGTGTCAGTCTTCGAATCGACCATTTGTTGAAAGATTCCCTGCTCGAGGAGATCCTTCGCAGATTTGATAAACTCGCCCTCTAGACTGGAGTAGTTGTCTAATTCCGGTGCGACGTGGATGGCGTAAGCCTTGGACAGTGCTGTGATAAACTGGTTGACATCGTTACCTGGTCGGAAGGACTTTTGCTGCCTCATAATGTCCCGTATCGTCTGCTGCCGTATAACCAGACTGTAGTCGCCTTCCGATCGGTTTGTGTGGGGTGTTGTTGAGATTGATAGCCTCATAGCCGAAAACATTTTGTCGATGTCCTCCTGTAACTCGCGGAGGGTATGTTCCGATGGTTGTGTGTCTCTGGTTTTTATGTTGAACATCAGTGCTTTCTGTTCCCGGATAAGGGTAAAAAGTTCAGCTCGTGTGAAGTCTGAATATTTGTTCATATTTTCCTTGCTGCACGCTCTGACACCAATGTTGTAATTAAGACAAGCGTATGGTAGCAAGAAAAACGTGAACACGGAGATTGTGTATATACATATATATGCATATATTTATTCTCGACAAACGAGATGTTAGAAGAAAAAAAAAAAAAGAAAGGATCGTTAGTATTTACTCAAAGTTGACTGGGATGACGATAAGGTATCGGCCGTGGCGACGTTGGTGAGAAGAGAGGTGGTTGATGTTTGGCTGGTGCGTCGGTGAAGTAGCAGTCGTGGCGACGGTGAAGACGACGATTAAGACGGCATCGGAGAAGAGGAAGGTGCTGATGTTGACAGCGTTCGAGGCGAAGATGACGGCGTCGGTGACGAAGACGGCGGAGGCAGCAATGAACGCGAAGCGTGATGTGTTTGACTGGTCGGTCTGTCTAACTGCCGATTTGAACATGCTGACCCTTTTTTATATCGAGGCGCGATGAAAAAGTGGCTCGAGAAAGCCTGTGTTTAATTTAGGCGGGAGGCATTGTCATAGGCCGAAAAATATAAATGTTATTTTGCCAATGCCTGCGGAATTGCGTGTAAATCACCTGAGATTTGTATTTCTGTTTTATAACACATGGATTTCGGCCTTTGGATTATTTTGGACCCTCTCCCAATTACGGGATTTCCTTGCAATTTCTTATGCAAATGGAAATTCAATTAACTTTCTTTAAGTTATATTTTTGGATTTTACCGTCATTGGATTATTTATCTTTCACCAGACTATCCATTCACGTGTAATCAGCTTTTTCTTCACCATATTCCCCCTGCTTCACTTTCTTGTTATCAAGTAAGATCTTTGACTTACTTGTTGTTGTTTCATCAAATACTTTTGTATGCAAAATATGATCTCGCGTTTTGCTAATTCCTACCCTTTGATGAGAAGGAAAGTATTTCTTCGAAACTCTACGGATTAAGGACTATCCAGTTATCAAGTGTTTCCTTTTCAGATTAAATATGTTTTTAACTCTTTTTCAAAGTGTTTTTAACATGTTTTATTAACTGTTTGCTCGTGTTTATATATATATATATATATATATATATATATATATATATATATATATATATATATATATATATATATTACGATTTTAAGCGATTAATAGTATATCGTAGCTATTACAAGGCTGATTTTGATATCGGTAGTTCAAATTGGGTTGTTTTCCTTCATTTATTAAATATGGCAGATCAAAGGGTAACAGTCTTGCTTCCTTGTACAAATTGATTTTCTTAGTTAAAATAAAAATACTTGATCGATTTCGTCAATTTTTGAAATATGACATTTTCGTTCCGTGATTAGTATGTACACCATAAAGAGTTTTCTTTATTTTATTTATTATTTTTGTTTTTAATTAGGTTGAACTATCTTAATCAAAGGGATGCAACTCTTAATAAATTAATATTTTACGAAACTACGCTTAAAAGCGAAAGCGATTTTTCTTGTACAGTTCGGTAAGTATTAAATGTACGTATCTAAATTTAATTATAATAACATTTTCAATTTGCGAAAGAAATCGACCACGCAATAAATTAAATTCCTGTAGCTAATTTAGATTAAGAAAATAAAAATGGAAATTTTTTGAAGCAGAAATATTTTTTTAACGCGTTCGAAACTTTGTCTAAAAAATGCAATTAGCTTTGAATAGAAAGTCAACATGGTAGGTTGCTTTTCTTCGTTTTGCTTTTCAGTGTAATGTTTTGTCTTTAACTTTATTTAAAACAATTAATTGGACTTTTTTTCCACGAATAGTTTACTATTCATTTTGAGGTGCTTCTGCTGTTTACAGACTAGGCTATTATTTAAATATTATTTTCCAGTTCAATTCAGTTTTCACGGTGTCTATTGTACATTAAATTGTTAGGTGAAAGTATAGTTAAATAATCCATTTTCCTTTTTAACATTCGAAAATGGGACTTTTATATTTAAAAGAAACACTTAGTTTTTTTTTTTTCATTAAAAGAAATAAATGGTATGTTTTACAATCTTAAGAGATTTGTAAAAAATATCAAAAATTCAAATATATAACAGATGTTATCAAAAGCAACACCCTGAAACGTTTATTTGGTTCGAAAAGCAAAAATAGCCGCGAACTGACACCCAAAAATTGTAAGTTTTGATAATGACTTCAAAATTATAGAATTATACAAAGTATGGCACTTCTGCATGGCATGACATATTAGCAACATGGACGAGTTATCGACCCTTGTTATTCGAAAGAGAAATGACATCTAGTGGCCATTATGTGGACCTCAAAAGTATAAACAAGTGTTTTACGATAACGCAAAAATATATAACGAAATAAATAACACAAAAATATATGAAAATCGAAACAATTATTGAATAAAAAAAAATTATCAAAATATAATTTTAATGTATGAATATAATTTCTTTCAATGAGTAGCAATGTAGCAAATATTTATTGAATATTTCTTTCAATGAGTTCAATGTAGCAAATATTTATTGAATAAAAAATGTAGAAAACATTTATTGGATAAAAAATGTAGCAAAACATTTATTGAATAAAAAAATGTAGCAAAATAGAATTTTTAAAACATGAAGCGACCGTTTATAGAGGTTTAAGAATATGTTTTTACAGTAAGATTGTATAAACGACATATTAAAATATAAAAACATGAAACATTTATAGAGGTTTAAGAATAATTTTTTTACATAAGATACTTTTGTTTTTGTTTGTTTTTCACAGTAAAATCGTATAAACATATATCTATAATTTTTGTTTGTCAATGTAGCAAAATATAATTTTAATGTAGAAGTTTTTATTTATAAACATTTATAGAAATTTTTTAATATTTTTTTATTTTTATTTTTTTTCCAATAAGTGATTTTCATTGAAACCTTTGTGGAATATAGTGTTTTTGCACAGTTACAATGGATAGAGTTTCCTTATTTGTTCAAAAACCCATTTCAAGGGATTGTCTTTGCACAAACTTTTAGAAAAGTACGAGTTATTGACCCTTGCTTGGCTGACACATGCCCTCTATTGGCCGTTCTTGAAACTAAAATACACACATTCGCCTCATGCCACTGTCATGCAGAAGTGACCAAAGTATTATTAAAAATCCACCCAATATATGTTACCATGACATATATTGAGTAGATTTCTAACAGTATTTTGTTTTAGTTTTATTTTTAAAATCATTCTTGAAACTTTGAATATGTTGGTGTCAATTCACATCCATTTTTCTTGTTCTCACCTAACGCTCGACATTATTTGTTTTTCGAACCAAATAACCGTTTTACGGTGAGTAAAACTACTAAAAACTTTTCCAGATAGGTAAAAGGTTTGCCTTTGATAAAACTTATTTGTTATATCAAATTTTTTTTCCGAATCTCTGTGGATTGTAAAACATACCGGAAATAAAATTCTTATTTATTTGCCTCCCCGTTAGATACAAAGTCCGTTTTTAATGTGGGGAAAACCCAATCCTGCAAAAGAGGAATGCTTGATTGGAACAAAAATTTAAATTACCCCAGTCTAGAAGGACTTCTTCATTGACCGAAACAAAATAGACTAATGTAGTTCTGATGCCATGGCATTAAAACAGATACCACACTTTGTCCGTCAAGGCACATAATTTGATTTAATGCTTACAAAATAAATAGCAGAGGCTTGCATTTACAAATATCCGTGGGCTTAGAACTAATTTAGATGATATTGAATCATTTCTCCTAGCAAACACGCCGAATATCTTAGCAACCTACATCCCCCTCTAACCACTTTAACATGCCTGGTTATCTCACACTTTTCCGTAAGGACTCAGACAGACGTATGCACAGACTTAGAGTCTATATTCGAAACACCCTCCTCTTGACTAGAGAAATAAAACTAGAATCAGACGACCAGGCCTTTATGCACTTTAGACTTAACATGCAACATTACGTTAGCCATTTATATTTTCTCTACCGCTCTCCCTCAATCCAGGACTCTATCCGAATAAACAAAGTCTCTGACAGCATAGATACAGCGCTCTCCCTCGATACTAACACATGAGTACATGTATTTGGTGACTTCAATGTCCACCACAGTAATTGGGTTGGACTCCCTACTTACACAGATGCAACTGGTAGGATAACGCATAGCTTCTCGATATCTCGTTCCCTATCACAGACAGTTACGTTTCCCAAACCAGCAAGATCAACATGCCTCACTTTTAGATCTATTTCTGACTACAGTCCCCAATGATTGTGTAATGAATGCCCACAGCCCATTCAGGAATGCTGATCATGCTGTGAAAATAGTAAAAATCGCCCTAAATTCTCAACCCAAAACTGAAGAGCCATTGCTCAAGACAACAAGGTGTTATAAAAAAGCTGACTGGGAAACCATTAAGCATCTCATCAGAGATGCCTCATGAGGAAATATCTTTTCTCTTCCTGCTGAACAGTGCGCAAATGAGACTACTGAATGGTTCAAAACGGCAACTGAAGCACATGTTCCCATGCAGAAATTCTATAGCAAGCCCCACTCTCCTCAATGGTTTACTTCTACTTGTGCAGCTGCCATTGCTTAAAGGTAGTATGCGTACCACAGATTTAAACCGACATAAGTCCAGTTAAAACAGACAGAAGTTTATAGAATCTAGCAGTAATTGTAAGAGAGAAATAGCGACAGCTAAGAGAAAATATACCAAAACTACCAGAAAACGCATCAAAGCACAGAAATTAGGAACCCATGTTTTTTTGAAAATCTACAATAGTGTAGTAAATAATGAGCAATCAACAATTCCCCCACTGTCCAACAATCATGAGGTTGTTTGCACAGCAACCGAGAAGACTAACATGCCTCCAACTCCACATTGACTCCCTGACTTCCTTTGTGGACAGACGCCACACTAGATGATCTGAAAATAACTCCTTCTCAGGCGCATGATATCATAAAAAACCTTACACCTCAAAAGCATGTGGACCCGATCTCATCCCGGCTGTATTATTAAAAAAGTGCTCCACCAAGGTTGCTCCAGTTCTTCTCCAAACTTTACACCAAATGCCTTAACGAATCTTGCTTTCCTGACTGCTGGAAAACTGTTTTTATGGTATCAGTTTTCAAGAACTCTGGCAAAAGAACTGCTTTTCACCAAAATACTTGAATCCTTAATTAACCACGCTCTAGTCCATCACCTTACAACTGCTAAACTTCTGACCAATCAACAGTATGGATTTAGGCAACCCATTTTATAGCAAATCTCCTAACTGTAATCTCTGAATGTATATCATCCCCCTCTCAGTACAGGCCAATAAGTCTCTTGTGCATCATGAGTAAGTTGCTGGAATCTGTGTTAAATAGAGAAGTAATCAACTATCTCAGCAAAAATAACCTTCTTAGTGACATGCAATATGGTTTCCGTTCTGCTAGATCTACAGCAGATGTGCTTACAGTTATATCTCATAGGATTAGCGAATCTCTCAACAGAGGCAACCTTTCTAGGGCAATTGCTCTTGACATATCAAAGGCCTTCGATAGGGTATGGCATAAAGGTTTACTTCACAAGATCTCCAGCTATAGTATAACTGGAAATGTCTTCTCAATTATTAAATCATTTCTCTCTGATAGGTTCATAAGAGTAGTAGTTGATGAGCAAGAATCAGAAACTCTCAGTATTAATGCTGGAGTTCCTCAGGGGTCCATCCTGGGCCCAACTCTTTTCCTGATCTACATTAATGATCTTCCAAATCACATCCTTACATTATTTGTAGACATTTTTGCTGATGGCACTAACATCTAAGACAGTAAATGACCAAGTTCTCTCCGATTCTCTCTCCTCTGATCTTGATCACGTTGTACAATGGGGAAAGGAGTGGCTGGTTACTTTTAATCCATCTAAAACCAAGCTTCTATCTTTACATCATCAACGTTCTGATCCCCATCTGGCATCAATTAAAATGAATAGCTCTCGTCTTGGGAAGACCTCAAGTTTTGACAAGCTTCTGGGTTTGACCTTTACTCCTGATCTTAAATGGAATACATACATCAAATCTGTTGCCAAGGCTGCTGGAAAAATGTTGGGATCCTTCTATCGATCCAGTAGATATCTCACTGCTGATGCAATTCTCTATCTATATAAGAGCCAGATATGTCCAAGGATGGAATACTGTTGTCACATCTGGGCAGGAGCTGCTAGAAAGGACTTGTCCTGGCTTGATAGAGTTCAAAATAGACTTTGTGGCCTCGTGGGAGATGTCCTTTTCTCTTCGCTGCAACCTCTATCTCACAGAAGAGATGTTGCGAGTTTGTCTGTGCTTTATCGTTATTTTCATGGAAAGTGTTCGACTGAGCTTCAATCTATGGTCCCCCCTCGCCAAACTTTCACAAGAAACACTCGTCTAGCTGAAAACACTATCAATAATTCTCCCCACTTTTTATCTCTACCTAAACCTAAACGTAGATTTCATGATCAAAGTTTTTTATTTAGAACTGCACACCTGTGGAATTGTCTTCCGTTTTCCTGCTTTCCAGCTGTCTATAATATGGTTGTCTTCAAGTCGAACGTGAACAAATTTCTGATGAGTCGTTACACTTAAGTTAACAAATTTACCGAACTTCCATTACTATCAATTACTATATTGTCCTTTTGACTACTGTACACTCTTTAACCCTTATCCTTGAGTGGCCTCTCGGCCTTGATAAGTGACGCCTATGTAATAAAAAAAAAAAAATACCATACACTGGACAAAGCAGGGGAGGGTAGAGCAGTAGTCCTAGATATATCTAAGGCATTTGACAGGGTATGGCATGATGGTCTTCTCAGGAAAATCATATCATACGGTATCACTGGACAAATACTTAACATAATTAAATCCTTCTTAAGTAAGTAAAGAATCCAGGTTGTCCTCGCCAGTCATATATCTAAACAATATGATATAAATGCAGGAGTACCTCAGAGGTCTATCCTTGGACCTTTGTTATTCCTAATATTCATAAATGACCTCCCTGATAAAATTGTCTCTGTTATGGGTATATTTGCTGATGACACCATGCTCTATAACAGGCACGAGGGGAAAACAAATGAACACATATCTAAGGAAATAGCAGAAACATTAGAGGAAGACTTCCAATCTCTAGTGGAATGGAGACAAATGAATAGTCACGTTCAGTGCTGCCAAGACTAAGCTTGTTTCTTTCAATAATTACAAGAAAACTTTTCAACCATGTATAGTAATGGCTAAACATACATTACCTGAAAGTACTTCTTTTAAACTCCTTGGCCTAATGTTCACAGGAACATGAGTTGGAACAGATACATTGAGAGCATTACCAGGGCCACTGCGAGGAAGATGGGCTCTCTCTACCTTGCTAGAAAGCTATTTACACCTGAAAGTATCCTGTACCTTTACAAAGCCACCATTCACCCATGTATGGAGTATTGTTATCACATTTGGGTTGGTGCATCTGCTACTAGTCTCTCACTTCTGGACAGGGTTCAAAAGAGAGTTGCCAACCTGATAGGTCTTGAACTGTCATCTAAGCTTCAACCTCTGTCCCATCGACGAAATGTTGCATCCCTCTACTTGTTCTACAAGTATTTTAATGGTGAATGCTTCGGCAAACTAAAGCATCTTTACCCCCTTAATGTAAATACCTCTGACAAACCCGATAAACAGCAAAATCCCACCCCTACACAGTAGAGATCCTTAGGTGTAAGAAAGCCTTCTACTCAAATAGTTTCTTTCCCAAAACTGCTAGACTTTGGAACTCCCTTCCAGGATTCTGCTTTCCCAACTGTACTAACATGCAGAAGTTCAAGTGTAATGTGAACAGACATCTTGCTACTCATCTCTCTTCATAATATCCCTGCAACTTATGTCCTCGATAGTAGCCCTCTACTTCAAAGTGGTACTGTGCCTTATTTGGGGTGAAAATTGAATTTTTTTTTTTAAATTTCTTTTGATTTTCTTTTAGATGAGGATTCACAAGTTATATTAATCAGATTGCTCTTCTCATATTGATTGTTATTTCCTCAACGTTTTGATTGATGTAATTTCCAACCTTCTTCAGATGCATCTCTGCAATCTATACGGAATTGACGGCACTTTTTATTCCCTCCACAAATCAAAGTTAAGGATTTGACTCAGATTAACCAATTAAGGGCAATCATTTAGAATTGAAGAAAAATTGTCTGCTTTGAATATGGTTTTTGTTTGTTTGTTAATGTCTGCTCTGAATAGTCCTTTTTAAAATTTAGATATTTACCGATTTTACAATATTTTTAGTATCTGTATTAATATTATATGCTATCTTTCCTGTTCTTGGTCAATAAAGAAGAAATTCTTTTAGACTGAGTCAATTTTTTTGTTATGTTGTTCCAGAGATCCCAAAACATTCCAAGATGCAAATATTTATTTTTCATGCAAAATAGCTCCTCCAGCATGTTAAAAATTCCGTACATCTTTTTGCAGATCTGTTTTATTATGCATTATACAGTTATTATTATGCCAATACCGTCTCTTTTCATGCATATGCGTACTCTTCAGAAAAATTAGAAATTATTTGCTTAGATAGCAAAAATGCATGAAAATATTATGATGTTCTTATATTTAATATATATTGAGCTTCTAAAAAAACGAATTGGTATACACAAAGAGTGAAATATAATTGAAAAAAGCATATTTTACCAAAACAACCTATAAATATATATATATATATATATATATATTCAAAATTTTATGATGTTGACCATCTTACAATTTATTCCTTTAATTCAGTTTATTATATGCTCTGTAATTACATTGAGCTTCTTAAATAAGGATTGGTATAAATAAAAATTAAATATAAGTGAATAAAGAATATTTCCACAGAAATATTCTTTATATGATGATGATGATGATGATTGCAACGTCTTGTCAGACGAGTGCCACTCCCTCAGACATTTAAAATCCATGAGCCCAAAAGTGACTTCCATCACCTCAGGACCATTTAATAGACAAATGCCTGAGGGAGTATCTATACAAAGATGATGTTACAGAGTCTTAGCTTTGTACAACAGCTAATTCTCTCTCTCGGTTCAAAATGTTGAGATCCAGCAACAAGCAAGAGCAAGATAGCCAGCAACAAGTTAAACTGCAGACCAGCTTAATGCGGGTACTGGTCTCCTGCTTTATGGTTTTTTTAAATCAGAGATTTGCTTCTCCTAGAAAGGTTGCCTTCACCACGGCTTACGGAAGCCCTCTCCACCCCAACACACATACAAGCACACATGATGCTAGTTGGCTGTTAACCCCGAAAAAGGGTGCATTCGCCCTTTGGAAGGTCTTGTTTTTAATCCTTCAGGAAGACTAGCCACCCTCCTCACCAAACAAGTCTGGTGAGGGAACCAGTTTAGTTGCCGGTGACCCGACCATGAGGCAGGTATTACCGAGTTACATGGTACCAGTAGCATATGACATGACCTGACATATAATATATATATATATACACACACACACACACACATATATATATATATATATATACACACATATATATATGTATAAAATAAATTTTTAAAATTCATTTTATCACTGTTTTTTTTTTTAATCTTTTTTCCACAGGCTGAACGCAAAGCAGTCAACCGATATTATCCTCCAGATTGGAATCCAAGCAAAGGTTCAATTAATAAATATGTGGGGTCGCATCCATTACGGGAACGAGCTAAAAAGCTCAGCCAAGGTATCCTTGTCATCAGGTATAGTTATTTATTCTACCATTCTACTCAACACAATTGATATTTCCTTCCTTGTAGCCCTATATTTTTTTTTTCGATCAGCATAGGAACTGGGCATTTTTCCAAATACCAGACAATTTCTACCTATTTAGAGGCTCCACCCAATTGCTCTCTCCTGTCTCGCTATTTTTCTACTGTTTCTTGCTATTTTTCTATTGTTTCTACTATAAGGATTTTGGCCATCTCCTTAAGTGCACTTGGTGCTATCAGATCAGGCTGTCTGAAGATATTGGCTTCCTGAGACGAAATGCATCTAACATTGATGCTTTTCGTTTTTCAACTTCCTCTTGTAAAACTTAATTATGTTCTGCAAAACCAAAAACAACCCACTTTTTCCTCCTTTTCCTTCTTCCCATTTCCCGTTTCTCTTTCTATCTCCCCAACTTACTAACTGGTTTCCTAACTTAAAATGTACCAAACATTAATACTGTAACCCTTTTCCCTCTTCCATTGCAAAGCTCATTCATGTACTGCAGCGCAGGGAACAAAAACGATAACAATTGTCTGTATTTTTGAGATGAGGTGTTTTCATTGATTGAGATTGTCGGACTGACTTCCTCATCTTGGTTGTTATAGACACAATGTTTCGACCGTTTTGTCCTCCGGCCTTCATCAGGTGTTTTGTATCGAACTGGGGAACCGTTTGTTAGGAGTCTCGAACCCAACCCTTTATTATTATTACGGGGGTACCGTGTTCAGACTCTAGCTAGGCTCTGGGACATAGTTGCTGATTCTCTGTTTTGAGTGTTACTTTT
>NC_136518.1:48187464-48239964 GCF_053919585.1 Euprymna scolopes
ATATAAAAATTAATACTATTAAATTATTTTTTAAGTATTAATAAAAATACCATTAAAACATTTTTAAAATATTGAAAATATAATCGAAGTGCGTTGTTCTGAAATTACATTGTGGATAAAAGAGTTATGTCCATTTATCACAAAACTACCTTGTACAAGATGGCAGTCATCTTGGTTGGAAATTAAAAGTTGTAAAGTGAGTTAATATTTCAGATGAAATAAAAAGTATTTAAAACTACTTAAAAACACAAAAAAAAATGATGCAGGTAGGTTGCAAAGTAACTGTTATTGGCTATGATAACATTTATTTGTTGGTCCCCCGACAAAAGGAAGGTGGACCTGTATATTCACCCTAGTCCGTTTGTCTGTCCGCACTTTTCTCAATAACTACACCTTGGAATTTTTTGAAATTTTGCATAAACATTAAACATAGGAGTAATCGGTTCCCTCCCCCTCTCCCCCCCCCCCAGGGGTGCCTTTTGGGTTAAAATGACTAAAATTCACACTTTTGTGCTTATTAAAAAAAATTGATGCCTTGGATTTTTATAAAACTTTCTGAAAAGTTGTAACTAACTGATTTCTTTATAATTTTGTTTGTCTATACTTGGCGATAACTCTTGGGTGTGTCCCAGGGGCTCTTGTAGGGCTAATAATAAAAACACTCCATTTTGGGGATTATTTTACTATATTTATCCCAAATTTTGTGTGTATGTCTATTTAGCAGTTTTGCATGGTGCTGAACTCAAATTTAAATATGATAAGGCCTTGGGGACTTTGGAGGCTAAATTGGGGGGGGGGGGCAAATGATGGACTTAGTCATTTCTTTTTTTGCATGGTGCAGAACTCAAATTTACACATGTTAAGGCCTAAAACTGCACTGTTTGTTCATTTTCACCAGGATATGACACCCCCCTGGGGACTTTTGGGGTTAAATAGGGGGGGGGGGCATGCTTCACCTGTTGTATATTGAGTTTTTACCACTTTTTCAAATCGCTGTGTATTGTAAAAAAAAAACTCCAAATTTTGTTTTGAAAAACTTTAAAAAGTCCTTGCAAATGGAC
The DNA here is from genome assembly GCF_053919585.1 of Euprymna scolopes. Classification (NCBI taxonomy): domain Eukaryota; kingdom Metazoa; phylum Mollusca; class Cephalopoda; order Sepiida; family Sepiolidae; genus Euprymna; species Euprymna scolopes. The sequence goes on from NC_136518.1 coordinate 48,188,526, forward strand.
ATTGAAAATCTGTACGAACCCCTCTTCCATTTTACATGCATTGGATAGCTTTAAGAAATTGTTTTTCAGAATAAGCTATCTCTGGCCAGGTCTTTATTCTTCTTTTTCTCGAGTTCATTCTTCTCACTTCTTCCTATATTTTCCTTGGCATTTCCCTTATGACCTTAACTATTCTGTATCTACTAACTCAAGAACTTGCATCCATTCTTTCAACGTGGCCATACTATCAAAGTCTCTTGTTCTGTACACGTCTCCCAATCCTGTCCAGATTTAATCTTCCTCACACTGTATGGATTTTAATTTTGAAAAACATATTTGAAAATGAAAATATAATCTGAATACCTTGCATTAATAAATCTTTTGTGAATTTTTATAATTTGATCCTTTTTTGTGTCTCTTTTTAGAATCATGATTATGTCATTCTTAGTGGCGCCCGGCGTAAAGAGCAGAGATGGGATCCTAAAGAAAATGAACAGATTGTTCCAGAAGGTTTGATCCTTTTTATTTACATACCCCTTGTTTAGTTTAATTTCAAGGCATCCACACTTAGCATTTTATATACATGCAGAACACAATGAACATTCTATACTTATTAAATATTAAAGTCAGTTATATACACAATTAAATGATACACAAGCCTATGCAATAAATATTGACACATGTAAGAAATACAAACATAAGGGAGGGGGGGGTCTTAAAAAATTTTCTCTGTGCAAACGGGACTCTCTCCAATGATGAATCCACCCAACCCCCTTCCCCTCTAAAAAAAATTGATAATTGAAAATGAGGCTGACTGAGTAAAAAAAATGGACAAGACGGCAGCCATCTTGGTTTGAAATTTAAAAGCCATAAAAAGAGTTAATATTTCAGATGTAATAAAAAGCATTTAAAACTACTTTAAAAAAACACCAAAAAAACAATGCAGGTAGATTGCAAAGTAACTTTTATTGGCTTTGGTAACGTTTATTTGTTGTACACTTTTTCGAATCGCTATGGATTGTAAAACAAACTCCAAATTTTGTTTTGAAAACTTGAATTTTGCCTGGAAAAGGCCTTGAAAACTTTGAAAAGCCTTTAGAAGTTCTTCGATACAGATATTGAAAATCTGTATGGACCCTAGTTAATGTAGTTTCAGAATATATCCAATTATGGGTGTCCATCTCCAAAACCCTTGTAGGGGTTTGTGGCATATTTCCATTCTATTGTCATTCAGCGTGAACGCAGACCCCACAATATTATTGCACTATTTTTTGACAGTACACCTACTACACTTTAATCCTTTCCTAAAGGCAAAATGTTTTATTAATTGTTTTTCGCGTTTCTTAAATGCATAAAAAATATTTTTTAAAAAACAAATAATAGACTAACCAAAATAGTTTGTTTTGTTTGATTTTTCTTAAATACTGTTTTAAAAAAGTTTTTAAAAAATTTTCTGGCTTCCATTTCAGACAAAAACACGCAGAAAAAACTTTTTTCTGATCCGATGTACAAATTGGAGCATGTCACTGATGATCAGCAGAAGAAAAAAGCAGCCATCCCTACCATCACGGAATTGGAAGAGAAAAACGAAATCTTCAAAGATGACTACATACTTAATATGGTAGCTCGCAACAAATTCAGGGTACGGACTTTCATATTTTATCACAATCAGAGACTGTGTTAAGGTTACAGGGGAGTCTTGGTTTTGCAAGTTAGGCAGCCATTATAATCTTTTCCTGAATCACAGTGGAGCAATCCTCGTATTCTGGCGATACTAGATCAGGCTGTCTGAAGATATTGGCTTCTTGAGACGAAATGCACCTAACATTGATGCTTTTTGTTTTTGTATTTCTTTTTGAAAAACTTAATTATGTTCTGCAAAACCAAAAACAAAAAAAACTTCCCATTTCCCCCTTTTCCTCCTTCCCATTTCCCCTTTCTCTTCCTATATCCTCCACATTCTGACTTGTTTCCTAACTTAAAATGTACCAAACATTAATGCTGTAACCCTTTTCCCTCTCCCATTTGCAAAACTCATTCATATTCTGCAGGGCAGGGAACAAAAACGATAAAATCCACTACAAAACAACCAAACCAAACACTACAAACTAGTGATCGAAGATAGAAAGAGCTTGAAGAATAAAAAACTTCTACAAAATAACTATATGCAACATGAATACTATTTCCAAAATAATTGGTTTCAACATTAAATAACCCGAAAAGGGTTGATATGTCGTGAAACAACCAAACCAAACCAAACCAAACTCTACAAATAAATATTTAAAGACATAAAGAACTTGAAGCATAAAAACTGTTTCCAAAATAATTGAATTTGACATTAAATAACCCGAAAAGGGTTGATATGTCATAAAACAACCAACCGATCCTCGTAATGCCTTCCTTATCTATATATTCCTGGGCTAATTCATCCAAAAAAATACTTGGTACACTGCTGGTTGGCCCATTTTTCCTTGCAATGAAAGGTCTTGGTGTATTTTTGGTGACTCTTTTGGGCTATTTCTTTAGTAGATGTGTTTTGTGTTTCTGTCTCACTTGTAACAGGGTTCGCACAGACTTGAAAAGTCCTTGAATTTTGAATTTTGCCTTGAAAAGACCTTATTTCTATTATTACCTTGAAAAATCCTTGAAAGTATGGAAAAATATCTTGAAAATATCTTGAAAGGCCTTGAAAATTGTATTTTTTATGTTTAGGTAAAAATTTGTGTTGCAATATCAAAAATAAAATCGAAATAAATAACTATTAAGTTATGTAATAAAAATACCATTAAACTATTTTTGAATATTGAAAATAAAATTGAATACATTGTTCTGAAATTACATCATATTATTGTGGATACAAGAGTTACGTCCCTTAATCACAAAACTACCTGATGTTTTCCATATTATACTATACAAGTAGTTTCATGATAAAAGAACGTAACCTCTGTATCTACAATACCGGAAATTCCAAATTTAAAAGTAAAACAAACATAGCATAGACCAATTTACATCGCACTTGGTTGGCCAAATATAAGTGGGTCAGGGAATCTAAATATGATTGTCAATAGACATACTGTTTGGTATGTAAATGTCAGTACAGTAAGGCAAGCAGGAGCCCAACAGGGAATTCCGAAGTGCAGCAGTCCGAGGGGAAAAACTATTTAGGTAGAAAGCTTTACAGCATTTAGGGATTTCTAGTTGCTTCCATGTCCTCCTTTGCTGGTCAATTTTCCTGCGATTTAGGGAATCCATGCTTCTATATAACCGATTCATCTTCAGAACAACGTCTATATTGGCAAATGCAGTGGCAAACTCTACGACCTTAATTTAGCATTGCACTGCAGTCAAATAGGAGAGAACCAACATTTGCTTCCATCATTTCATAATGACACTCTTGGCACAACTGCCATACAACTAAACTGAACATGAAATTCGATTCATCCATTCAAAACATCTTAAAACGAGGACGAAAGTGATAAACTGCTTTCTGATAATTCTCATAGTTTTGTGGTGAAATGGCCAAATATAAATGGATCAGGGAATATAAATATGGTTATTGACAAGTATATTGTTTTGTATGTAAATGAAAATGACTTTTCCTGTTTTCAGTTAAATGTTTTAGTTTATTATATCATTGTTTATATATCAAATTTTGTTTTGAAACCTTGAATTTTGTCTGGAAAAGTCCTTGAAAATCTGTATAGACTCTGTGTAATACCATCTTGTCCAAAATGTTTGGTAAGTTTTGTGATGGAAGTTGTTCTGCTAGCTCTTGATGTTGATGTACCATCATGAGGTTTTGATTCTGGAAGCTCATCAGATATTGCTTGATGCTCACAATCCCTGAAAAACTTTGAAAAGTCTTTGAAAAATGGGTATTGAAAATCTGTACGAACCCTGAAACTTGAGGCTAAAGTGATTACCGGTTATCTTGTCTTAGCATGTTCTAATCATAGAACTTCGTAGAGTGGTCTTCGATTTTGTACAAGCGTTTATAATTCTAATCCTATGATTGGCAGACGTTTTTATGCAATCTCATCTGTTACCAAAAAATTTTAAATATGTTTGATTTTCACCAGAAAAGAGGTTTGGATTCTTATCATTTGGAAGCTCATCAGATATTGCTTAATGCTCATAATCCTTCAGCAGTGCATACAAATATGGTTAAGAAAGACAAGAAATAAAAAAAAAACTACTCTTCGGACCCATGCCACTTGTTGCATATGGGTTTCATTTCTTCTCCGTTTGCCACCACCTCACAGCAGTTCTCTTCGAGCTTTCTTTGCTTCATTTTCCTTTTGTTGAAACTCAAACGGTTGGAAAAACGAACGCTTGATTTATTCTTTATATATATATATTATTCCTTAATTGGAATTCATTTTTTTTTTTATTTATTTATTCTTTGTTTTTTTATCTTACCACAGGATGAGAAAAAATCCCAGAAGGCAATTGCTGAAGCTGACCTTGAAGTATTACAGCGGACATCTTTGAATATATCTTTAGTTAAAGAGGAGGAGGAGGATATTAGGCTTGCGGGGTTGCTCAAATATGGAGTGCAAGAATGTAAGTAAAATTTATTTATTCTTTTTAATTTGGATTGCACCCATCTCCCAACGGAGTCTGGGACAACTGAACTATTTTAAGTACTTATAAACAAGAAGTGAACTGGAATTACTGACGTGGAAGGTTAACCAATTTGTTTGCAAGAATTGTAAGTAATGGAGATGAATGAAAACTCAGATTGGGACAAAAATGATAATCACTCAAAAATCGAAAATTAAACAAAATATTGATAGAAATCTAAAAATGTCTACAATCCTGCGAACATATAGTGTTCTAACAGTATTTTGTTTGATTTTTGAGTGACTATCGAGGCTTAAATATGGCTCTAACGAGACTACCATTTTGTTTTTCGTTCTAACTTGATAGGTTTTATACTACCTTTATTTCTGTATTTTTAAGCAAAAACACACCTTAAAATAAGTTGAAACACAAAAAATTGTCCAGGTATGTAAAAGAGTAGCTCACCTTGCCTTTGGTAACATTTATTTGTTGTGTATTTGTTTTTTTCATCCTTTTTTGTTTTGTTGGGTCTTCTAGAAAGTCATTGGTAAAAACAATTCCAGAACAGTTTTGCACCATTTTTATGTCAGCAACTTAGATTGCCTTTGGTAACATTTATTTATTATGTATTTATTTAATGGTACTATTCCCGTCTTTGTAGCTCTTTGTTATAATGGAATGACCTAGCACCCCTCTGTATAATAATATACAGACAATGTAGATATACTCCTCCGGCAATCAGAGTTCCAAGATGCCGAGAGAGACTGTCGCCTTGTATCCCCTATTTAAATAAACCTGTGTATTAACCCTAAGTGAATGTTCCTGTTTTATGATTATCTAAAAAAAAAAATATATCACTCTTCAACCTTTTGAGTTAAAAAGGAAAAATAGGAGGTTTTATTTTCAGAACTACCCCCCGTAATAATGTATTTTCTTTTAAACATTATTTAGTCCGGCCCCAGACAACTGCTAATATAAAATAATGGTTCTTGTCCAGAATTCCCCCATATTAATAAAGAAAAATCTGTATGATGTGCATACTAATATCGAAATGAAAATAGCATATTCCAAAAATCATGTAAATTATTCAAGTAGTTTTATTTTCATAAAGAAGATAAAATTTTATGAGTATCAGAGTGACTCTTACCCTCCAATTTGAAAAAATATTAAAAAAAAAAACAAGGAAGATAACTTAACAATAATTCAATGCCTACAAATTCCCATTAATCACTTAAAAATATTTTTCTTTCTAAAAATAAAACTATTTGATCAATTTATTTGATTTTTGGAATATGATATTTTCGTTTTGTCATGGGTATGTACATCAGATAGATTTTTCTTTATTTTTGTTTTTAAATATAGGAGGAATGCTGGTCAAGACCTAAAACATTTTTAAATAATCACTAAAAAATAAAAATCAACATGGGAGATAACTCATTTTTAACTAAAGAATAGACGTTTAATTTTAGCACAATCATCTTTGACAGCCAATTTTTCTTTCATGTTCACTGTGACATTAAATCATAGTGTGGCCAGAAGGCAGAAAGGGACAGACTATCCTCCTCCCTTTTTAGAGTTACCAAACAGTCAGTATACACCCCACTCCTCAATCCGCCCACAAACTAATGCGATAGCAGAAACAGTTCAGACAGATAAGCCCCACCCATCTCTATCACACTCTCCCTCCCTCTCTTCCTCACACCTCCCAAAAATAAGAATGAAGGAAAAGTTTATAAAGAAAGTGGGTAATTCAAGGGAGGTGGAATGGAACAATATTGGCAGGAAAATTGAAAGCCACAGGCGACAAAAATATTTTCAATTCTATGCATCAGCAGGCGCGTCTCATTAACCAAATCTAATAATATATGAATCCACAGCATATAAACCGGCGTACCATGCATCCTAGTCAATTCACACGGAGATAACTGAAAAAGGGGCGATGATGATTCCAAGTTTTTCTGTGTTGTTAAGGAACCCAAATGGACATTGCAAAGCGTAATTGTTTCAGTCTTGGATCTGACAAAGAATTAAGGAATTGACTTAGTACAAGTTGGTGTATTTGTTCGAATTACAGGATTGAAAAGGGATTTTGTGAAACATGTTTTGTTTCAAACTTTGTTTCAAGCACTTGTGCCCCCTCAACGTAAATACTTCCGACAAACCCGAGAAGCAGCTAAATCCCACCCCTACACTGTAGAGATCCCTAGGTGTAAGAAAGCCTTCTATTCCAATAGTTTCTTCCCCAGAACTGCTAGATTTTGGAACTCCCTTCCAGGATTCTGCTTTCCCAACTGTACTGAAATGCAGAAGTTCAAGTGTAATGTGAACAGACATCTTGCTGCTCATCTCCCTTCATAATATCCCTACAACTTATGTCCCCAATAGTAACCTCTTACTTCAAAGTGGCACTGTGCCTTGTTTGGGGTGAAAAGTGAATAAATAAAAAATAAAAAAATAAAATAAACGGAGATATATATATATATATATATATATATATATATATGACGAAGGATTAGGAAATTGTCATGATGCAACTTGATGCATCAGCTTGCATCATGAAGAGCAGATACCAGTCAATTCAGAGCTTACCCAGAGCGACGGAAGGATTTGTTACTTTTGCCATCTGTGTGTCTCACTTGGATAGATTGTGAAGAGAACTGGTCTTGAACGAGACAACTTGTCACAAAATAATTCTCACAACTGATATCGTTTAAAAAATTTTTTTTTATTCATGTGTTGTGAGCAACGTAGAGAAGAACTGCTAATCAGTATAGTCGTAGATTCTCCATAGGGGACCACACCCAATAACATCACACTATGAACAAAGACAGAAGAAGTGGCAACAACAAATTACTGTCTGTTTAGTATTTTTCTCATTCAGCAAAGTCAAACTTCAAACTATTTGGATACTTCAAACTACTGTTCTCATCTTGGGTATTATTTTCCCAATGTTTCGGTTGATATAACCTGCAGCCTTCTTTAGGTGTATCTTATCAAACTCAGGAATTATTCTGTTGAACTCGGCAATCTGCATGAAATTTCAAATTTATTTAATCCACAGGGATAGCATGCTCTCTTTCCGTCAACCATGACTAAGTAATTCGCAATTGTATTTTGAGTGTTGTTCGCACTGAAGATTGAACCTTTAACCTCCAGGAGAGTGTAACTTACAACTGAATTTTACCAAATACTTTATCGCCTATGCCACGAGTCCTCGTGGACAATTCTAGTATGAATTTTGGAAGCCTTTAACTCAAAATACAATGGAGAATTACTGAAGAAAATCGGAGGTCACATAAACCAAAACGTGAAAATAACACTCAAGATGAGAACAGTAGTCCGAATAATCCAAACAATATGAATTTTCAATCCTCATCTCAAAAATTCAAAAACATAAAAGCGAAACAAATGACACAACTTTGCTTTTAACTAGCCAATGTTTATTTGTTATTGTTGTACCATGTTATTGACAATATAATAATGTACTTAACCACAATTTCTTGTAAACATAACTTAGTCTGGTCTAGACGAAAACTAATATGAAACATTTTTAAATAATCATCTAAAGATAAGTCAGCAAGGGGGAATAAACAGAAAAATATAAAAGATGCCCAATTATATCATAAAGAAACGAAAGTATCATATTCCAAAAATCACATAAATTAATGAAGTAGTTATTTTTATAAAGAAAATCATTTTTAAGCGATTAATAGGGATTCGTAGACATTACAACATAAATCTGGCAAGATGAATGTATATTTTTGAGATGAGGATTGATAATTATTTTTTGTATTGTTTGAATTATCATTCTCATCTTGCTTGTTTTTTGCAAAATGTTTCAGCCGATGTAACCTCCGACGATCTTCAGGTGCATTCGCACTAGATGTTATTGGTGAATAGTGAAAATTATTTGTGTTTTTTACTTTCCCAATGAACATAGCCGTTAGAAATTCAATACGCAAATAGAACCAAGTCTATTTATTTTTTTTTATTTTTTTTTATTTTTTTTGATAAATCGGGGTCCATTCTGTTTTTTTTTTTTTTATATGATGAATGTTTACTTTTGAGACGAGGATTTATAACTAGTTTTTATATTATTTGGACTAGGCGCTATTTGCGTTTTGAATTTCTAACGGCTATGTTCGTTGGGAAAGTAAAAAACCAAACATTTTCACTATTCACCAGTGAAACATCCAGTGTGAATATACCTGAAGATGGCTTTAGGTTACATCAGCACAAAACATTGTGAAAAAAACGATGAGAATAATAGTTCACATAATACAAAAAATAATAAATCTGGCAAGTTTGAGGGATTGGACCTTGTAATTCACTCCCGTTCATTCGTTCGCACTTTTCTCAATAACCATGCCTTAGATTTTCAAAAAATTTTGCACAAACATTGGTCATGATAAAAGTAAATTTTTGCCAGAACGGATTCTCCAGGATAAATCTGGTTACGTCTGTAGGGGGCCATTATATTCATTTGTTCATGCTTTTCTCAATAATCACCTCTTGAATTTTTTTTTAATTTTGCACAAACATTAGTCATGGAGAAAGTAAGTTTTTCACTTGTGGCTGGGGGGGGATCCCACATGCTTTGTTTGTTTTAAACAGAAATGATATCATACTCTTTTTCTCTTTGACGTCTAATTTTTCTTCTTTTTCTTTATGTCCAGGTTATGAGCAAAAGCAAAAGGAGCGCCGGCAACAAATCACCGTTCGTCCATTATTCTTGTCATCCAATGAAACCAAAGTAGCGCCGCAATTGTCGAAACAGCAGGCTGTCAAGCGACACATAACAGACAGCATCCTAAAGAAGAAGAACAATCCGTTTGATGTTCCTCAATCGCCGGGCATTTCTAACGGTGTCTGTAAATCAGTGTTGGTGTCCAATTCTGATTCTCCGATGAATTCTGCCAAAGTGAAACCTGTTTCACAAAACTCTGCGACTAAAAATGTTGATCAACCAGAAACCAAAAAAATGCGGACAACTCCCGCTTTGATCTTTGACGATTCATTTACGGATGAAGGTTTGTCCAAAGCAGCCGAGGAAAATGATCCGGTACCAAAAACTGTTAATTCTCCGAGTGTCACTGGCGGATTAGCAAGTCTCATGACTTCTTACTCAGACAGCAGTGAAGGCGAAGACTCAACGTCTTCCTCCCCAAACTCCTGACCTTCTAGAGAAGGTGATATATATTATATACAAAGCATTCTGTGATTTTACCCTTTCTATCTAGCACATATAATTATCGTGTCAGATTATAAAAAGTCAAATTCAAATAGCATATGAGCTGACAAAATCGAAATTTACTTACTAATTGTCTAGCCATTTTTCATTTGTTATTGTTCCTATTTAAAATGCCTCCCCACGGGACAGAGTTAGACACCAGGGTCGTTTTTTAATGTGGAGAAAAGGAACAAAAATAAAAATTGTCTCAGTCGTGAAGGATTTCTCCTCCACTGACAGAGAACAAGAAATTGAAGTGCAGCATCTGAAGAACAGATGGTATTTATTTGCTCCCCCACCGAGCAAATTAGGCACAAGGCCGATTTTTAATGTGAGGAGTGAAGGGGAAATGGGGACCAACTCCCCGGGGAGTAGGGGAGTTGGATAGTGACAATTGGTATGAAGGGTTGCCCCTACATTTACCAAGGTCTTATATGTGGGGTCACCCCGACATATAGTCTTTGCTAGTCATAGCTTGCAGCATCTGAAGAACAGATACTACACTTTGATCTTGTCCCGAAGACCAAGTATTTTCATTTGTTATTGTTATGCCATGTTATTGGTAATATAATAACTTAGCTAGAATTTATTTTTAAAATTACTTAGTCCGACCCAGAGGCTACTAATATCCATAAAAGTGAGAATGTGTGTGTGTGTGTGTGTGTGAGGACACTTCTCAACCTATATACTCAACAAATTTTTGATCTACAGACTTGAGATTTTGTATATAGAATATTCAGACATGTGGAAAACTTTTTAATCGGTTTTCATCTGGAAAAAAGGGCTGTTAAGAGATTAATATTGAAAAATTGGTACAGAGGAGGCCACCAGATTTTTATCTGTTTTCAACTGTTTCATGACTATGCGTTACGTATGTGTTGGTTTGAAAACACTCTCGGTAAGTCATGTCAAGCTGGTGTAATGATTATTCCGCTTGACTCTCTATCTTTAGGTTTCAATTTTGATCTCAGTTCGAGTATTTTTTTTTTTTTTTTTACAAGAAGTGGACGGTTTAGAAAAAATATAATACTCGCATGATCATGTCTCAGTTTATTTTTATTTTTTTTCATTTTTTGGAGAATTTAACGTGATGTTTGATACCGGGCAACGCCAGGTATGTCTTCTAGTATATCTGTAGTGGAATGGGGGACGAAAATGGATGGTCACATTCAATGCTGCTAAGACTAAACTTGTTTCCTTCAATCACTACAAGAAACCTTCTCTACCACCAATAGCAATGGCCAAAGAATCTTTATCTGAAAGTACATCTTTTAAACTCCTCGGCCTAACGTTCACAGGAAACATGAGTTGGAAAAATTACATTGAGTGCATTGCCAGAAACGCTGCGAAAAAGGTAGGTTCTCTCTACCGTGCTAGAAAGCTACTAACGCCCGAAAGTATCCTGTAACTCTATAAGGCCACCATTCGCCCATGTATGGAGTATTGTTGTCATATCTGGGCTTGTGCATCTGCTACTAATCTCTCACTCCTAGACAAGGTTCAAAAGAGAGTCGCCAACCTAAATAGGTCCTGAACTGTCATCTAAGCTTCAGCCTCTGTCCCATCGACGAAATGTAGCATTCCTCTGCCTGTTCTACAAGTATTTCAATGGTGAATTCTCTGACGAACTGCAGGCACTTGTGCCCCCTTGACGTAAATACCCCCGACAAGCAGCAAAATCCCACCCCTTCACAGTTGAGATCCCTAGATGTAAGAGAGCCTTCTACTCCAGTAGTTTCTTCCCCAGAACCACTGGACTTTGGAATTCCCTTCCTAGTTCCTGCTTCCCCAACTGTACTGACATGCAGAAGTTCAAGTGTAACGTGAACCGACATCTTGCTGCCCACCTCCCCACATAGTACCCCTGTAGATTATGTCCTTGATAGTAGCCCCCTACAGCAAAGTGGCAATGTGCCTTGTTTGGGGTGAAATTGCAAAAAAAATTTTTTAAATCTATAAAAGTGAGAATGTGAGGCCACTTCTCAACCTATATACTCAACAAAATTTTGATCTACAGATTTGAAATTTGGTATATAGGGTATTCAGACATGTGGCAAACTTTTTAATCAGTTTTCATCTGGGCTAAGAGGTTAAAATTGAAAATTTGATATTTGGGGGTGATCGGATTTTTATCTATTTTTAAACTGTTTCACGACTGCGTAGGAGTGAATTGTTTACATGATAGATTACTTATGTTAAGAATAAGTAGGTTTGAAAACACTTTTTAAAAACTGTAATCGGCCTAATGATTATTGTATTGGACTCACACTCTTTAGATTTTGGTTTCAATATCAGCTCTGAAGTGTTTAGAAAAAACATAATACTCACATACACATGTCTCAGCTTCTGTATGAATTAAAATATAATATTTGTGCATATTTTATGACCGGGCAATGCTGGGCGACCTGCTAGTATAAAAGATTTTCAAAAATTCACCTAACAATGAAAATTAGCAAGGAACTCACTTTAAATTAAAGAATATAATAGGAGTTATCTACCTTAGGTTTAAAAATGTACGTCTAATATGTATGTGTTAGGGTTAGATTTAATATTTTGGAGTCTGCATTCACGCCAGACAGCCATAGAATGGAAATAGTTTTAAGCATGGCAGCAATATACAACTTTGAAATTTCCATGAATCTTTATATAAATGAACTTTTATAGTGTTTTATAAACTATTTATGAAGGACAACGATAACTGAAGTTTTATTTCACTATTCAGAATAAAAAAAATTGGGTTCTTGTCTATAACTCCCACTATATTAAAAACAAAACCAAAGAAAAATCTGTATGGTGTATGCACCTGTGACAAAACGAAAATATCATATTCCAAAAATCATATAAATTGATGAAATGGTTTTAATAAAAACAAAAAAACAGACAAATTTTATTAATAACTGGAGAGCATCTATTTTGTCCACTATTTGGAAAACAATCTAAAAACAAAGGTAGATAACTCAACAATAGTAATTGTCTGTATTTTTGAGATGAGGTGTTTTCATTTATTGAGATTGTCGGACTGACTTCCTCATCTTGGTTGTTATTGTCACAACGTTTCGGCCGTTTTGCCCTCCAGCTTTCGTCAGGTGCTTTGTATCGAACTGGGGAACCGTTTGTTAGGAGTCTCGAACCCAACCCTTTATTATTATTATTACGGGGGTACCGTGTTCGGACTCCAGCTAGGCTTTGGGACATAGTTGCTGATTCTCTGTTTTGAATGTTACTTTTTCACTGCCTTCGTTCAGGATTGAACTCAGCACCTTTGGGTAACTGTAAACTTTGATACAACGTCTAGGACCACTCAGCCATATGTCACTAGGACAATTCTTAGTTAGTTTTTGTTAATGTTAAACCTATGTTGTTATTCAAGGTTTTCTCTCTCTATCAGAGGTGTCCAAATTGCATTCAGCTCTATGCTTGGTTTGCTCAGTAGGTTGTTATGTCCGAGCATGTAAGCTGTTTCTTTAAGTTTTCTCACTTTCCAGTGGGTCTCTCTGTTTATTATTTTTACTTCATCCCATAGGGGGCGATGATCCCCCCCTCTCCATCCAGACATGGTTAGCTATGCCCGATTTTTCCATCTCCCCTTTAGTTACCGCTTTTCGGTATTCTTCCACCCTTACTTTAAGGGGGTGGCATGTTTCACCCTTGTAAACCTTTCTGCAACTACATGGGATGGAGTATATGCAGTTCTTGGTCATGTTCTCCTCCATGCGGGGCTTCACTTGTACCAGGTGTCGTCTGAGTGTTGACTCGCTCTTGAATACCGTCCTGATGTTGTAGGGGGCACATATTCTCTGAATCTGAATAAACGTTGTGACAATAACAACCAAGATGAGGAAGTCAGTCCGACAATCTCAATCAACTCAACAATAATTCAAATTGTAATTAATTGTTTAAAAATGATTTTCTTTATAAAAATAAAAAACTGCTTGATCAATTTAAGTGATTTTTGGAATATGATGTTTTCGTTTCATCACGAGTATGTACATCATAATTTTTCTTTATTTTCAGTTTTTAATATAGAGAAAATTATGGACAAAAATCCAACACTGATTTTAAAAATACATATCAGTGAATTATTTATTCAAAATTTAAAAACCATTGTATAAATTAGATGTGACAGTTTTTATATATGACATAAAATTATTTAAAAAAAAAAATTTTGTGAGTTAGTCTTTTTAAGATTGATTGATTTTATTTCTTTTGCATTAAAATAATTTGAAATCAGAACACTACAATGCAAGATGTAAAAAAAACAAACTATGTTCTTGTTCAGAATTCTCCCTATATAAAACAAAAATGAAGGAAAATCATTATGATGTACATAGATGTGACAAAACAAAAATATCATATTCCAAAAATCACAAATTTATCAGGTAGTTTTATTGGTTCTTATTCAGATTGGCACTTAAGGTGATAAACAAAAATGAAGAAAAACTTTTATTGTGTACCTACTTATCACGGAATGAAGATGGCATATTTCAAAAATTGATTGAGTAGGTTTTTTTCTATTTTTGAAAAACAAATTTACTGAAGCAAATATTCTTCAAATTTTGTTTTTAACTTATATAAAATGATCCTTCTAACTAAAAGTGTTTTCATAATTTTAAAATTTTATTTTCTGAAAAAATAAAAATTAAAAAAAAAATACACCTTATGTTAATAAATTGCTTTGTTTGAAATCTTACATTCCGGTTGTCTTTTCTATATCACCCCTCCCCCTCAATTAGAAGTGAAAATCGCTTGTCCGCTCTTGATTTTACCATCGCCACTACTTCCCACCCCTCCAACCCCTCAGGGACACAGAGTAAAATTTGATTTTCTTGAATAAAAAAAAATTACTTGATCAAATTATATGATATCATATTTGTACTTTGTACATCATACAAACTTTTTTGTATTTTCTTTACTTTTAATTGGCACCAATCTAAATAAGCACCGTTTTATTTTTATAAAGGAAAACAAATTTTATGAGTAACTTGACGGCCATTTTGAAAACAAAATTAAAAAAAAAAACACAAAGCTAGATGACTCAACAATAATTCAAACTTGTTAGATTTATATTGTAATGCATATGAATTTAAATTACTTGCTTAAAATTGTTTTTCTTTATAAAAATAAAATTACTGGATCAATTTACATGATATTTGGAACATGATATTTTCGTTTCATCATGAGTACGTACATCATACAGATTTTTCTTTACTTTTGTTTTTTAATATAGGGAAAATTCTGGACAAGAACCAGAAAATCTTATGTGATCCTCAATTTAGAAAAGAAATGCAGACAAAGAAATAAGTTTGACTAATATTAGTGTTGGTTGTCGTCAATGTTTGGCCATCTTCTACCTTCCTCGTATTTAAGTCTTACTATAAAAAGTTTGACAATGATATTTGTATATATTATTATTTTTTTTATTGGTCCCCTGACAAAAGGAGGGTGGACCTGTAAATTCACCCTTATCCGTTCGTCTGTCTGCACTTTTCTTAATAACTACGCCTTGGAACTTTTTGAAATTTTACACAGATATTAAACATAATATGAGCAAAATAGTAACAACGGATTTTCCGGGAAAACTTATGGTCTAATCTAACCTGAGAAGAATGATCACGTCAGGTTAGATTAGACCTCGCGGTGCTTATGCAGAATAAGAACCGTGCTATCATCAAAATTTTCTGGGTAGTTTATGTAAAACGCAGAAAGGTACGAAATGAAAACAAGGATGTAACCAGGCGTGATTTATGTGCCTCTCCCTCTCCTTTTTATTTTTTTGTCCCTAATTTAAAGCGCCAGTAGAAGAGATAAGCAAGCAGTTATTTGTCTTGTCGTAAATAATTTGCTTGCTAATGGGGGAATTATTTACTGCTTGTGAATCGATTTTGCCTGCCATTTCACAATAATGCCTCAAAGTTGACTAACTGAGAGGGGAATTTTGTAGGGTTGGATTCGTTTTGTTTTTTTGTTCAAAATATTTACTAATTTATTTAAATTTTGGGTTTGTATTACTGTACACATAGATACGAAAAAGTTGTCAAAACAACAAATATATAACAAATAAATATTATCAAAGGCAAGATAAGTTATTTTTCTACCAAACTGGATACATTTTTTGTGTTTTTATTCAATGTAACATGTTTATTCAGCTCGAAAAACATGCAGTGTTTACCGATGTATTGGAAAATTCAAAATGGCGCCCGACACTCTCTTTAACATGGTAAGTTTGGGAAAAGGTGTTATAAATAATAAACTAGACAAAATACTATTTAAAAAAACACAGAATATATGTCAACTTATGTCACGGTAATATATATTGAGCGAATTTCTAACAGTATTTTGTCTAGTTTATAATTTATAACATCTTTTCCTGAACTTACCGTGTTAAAGAGAGACTCGGGCGCCATTTTGAATTTTCCAATACATCGGTAAACACTATGCTTTTCGAGCTGAATAAACATGTTACATTGAATAAAAACACTAAAAACATATCCAGTTAGGTAGAAAAGTAACTTGTCTTGCCTTTGATAACATTTATTTGTTATATATTTGTTTTTTGACAACTTTTTCGAATCTACGTGTACAGTAATACAAACCCTAATATTTTTTTGCATAAAAACGAAACAAAACTTTTTGTTTTGATTTATTCATTTTGTTTCATACATCTCTAAGTATTTAATTATAACCAGAATGTGGCAAAAGATGGCAAAGATTAACAAAAAATTATGAAACATGAAAAGTTATGATTAAGGCAATCCAAAAATTGCATTTATTAATTAGGTTGAGTAATTTGACAAGGTAATTATATATAAAAAAAAAATTCATAAATCAATCAAAATATCTAAATTTCACGTTATAAGAACATTCAATAAGCATTAATTGCAATTTTTAGGTTGCCCTAATTATAATAAAAATGAACAAAACAAAACTTTATTGAAATGAAACGAAACAAACAAAACATTTTGTAAAATATTTGCTACAAAAGTTTGGACCTGACTTCCTAGTAACACTCTTGAGTGAAAGTTTCATGATTTAGTTTTTATGCACAAACGCTTGCCAATTTTGGAAACTCGGCCTGCAGGCTGTCAGAAAATGTCAGACTTAAGGCTAAGAGAAATTATGCACATATATGTGTATGTCCATTGCACAGGTCTCGATCATCCCATTTGTTGTATCAGTCCGAAGTTATTGCTCAACTCAAGCAACAAAAGAATTCCCTCTCCAAATAAAACCATGACTCCAGTTTAAAAACAACAGAGGTTTTTGTTTTTATGTTTATAAATTGGTTCTCATTTTCTGGATCTCAGACTTGCAGCTAAAAGACTTTTGCCTGAATAAATCAAAGCATAAGTTCAATGAATGCAATCTTTAAGCTAAGAGCTCCAAAGACTAATCATGCTTAAAGATACACAAAAAGCCGACTGACTTGCAGATGTCCATATTTTCAATTTTTCGATACCTTTCTTGTTTTGGACAAACATCTTTCATTCGTAGCAAGTCTGCTATTCGCATGAACTGAAAATATGAAACAGCTTAGTGCATGTTTCTTGGCCTTTTGACTAGGACCAAAGTGTAGTATTTGTTCTGATGCTACACTGCTACACTTAATTGAGGTAGCCACCTAGTTAGTACCTATCAGGTTGACAAGAAAGTTCTTGCAGTAAAAATCTTATGTTCTGGTGGCGATAAAGTTGCTGAAGGTGTTTTTGATATCGCTTAGGTTTTTAAAGCATTTCTCATGCAGAAATTTGTCGAGATCCTTGAAAAGGTTGTAGGTGCCTAAATCAAAACGTGGATTCCATGAACAAAGCTTCTTTCTTAGAACTGCACGCCTGTGGAACTCTGTTCCGTCTGCCTGCCTACAACTTGGATGTGTTCAAGTCCAACGTTAACAAATTCCTAATGAACCGCCCCCTTAAGTAAACACTTTATCAAATCTTCACACTAACGTAATGTACTTGCAATAACCCTTATCCCTGAGTGGCTTCCAGGCCTTGATAAGTGGTGAACACTGTGTAAAAAAAAAAAAAAAGTGAGAGATCTAAAGAATATGGCAGATAAGGCAGAGTTTCGTAGCCCTATTAGATCAACTTCTGCAGAGTTAATTTAACAACGTGTGGTCTGGTATTGTCATGGAGGAGTATTGAGCCTTTGCTGTTGACTAATGTTGAGTGTTATTGTCGAAGTTTCTGATGCATTTTATCCATTTGCTGACAGTTATTCTTCGCCGTAATGGTTTCATCTGTAAAAACTGTAATAGATGAAACTGGTTGCAGACCACCAAACAGTCAGCATGACTTTCTTTTGGTGCAACTCTGGCTTCAGGAAGTTTCGGGAAGCTTCGTCAGCGTTTAATCACTGAGCTGAGCATCACCGATTGTTGTAAAGAACCCACTTTTCATCACAAGTCACAACCCGGTTGAGAAACAGGTCGTTCTTGTTGCATAAAAGAAGGGAAGATGACGCTTCATCACAGCATGTTTTTGGTTGTCATTCAATTCATGAGGCACCCATTTTTGTCTTTCCAATCCCTCTCAAGTAGTTGGAAATCGTTGTATACATTACATTTAATTCAGAAGCAAGTTCTCAAACAGTTGTGGATGGATTGGCTTCAACTAAGATTCTTAATTGATCGTTGTCAACATCCGATGGCCGAACACTACATTCATCATCTTCAAGACTGTTGTTGTCACCACAAAATTTCTTAAACCGCCATTGTGCTGTGCGTTTAGTATTGGTTCCTAGGCCAAACACCTCATTAATATCGCAAGCTGTTTCAGCAGCTTTTCGGCCTAAATTGAATTGAAATAAGCAAATTGTGTGAATTTGCTTATTTCTGCATCTTGTATTCAACATTCTGAAAAGAAGACATAACTGTTTTAAAACGGTTGTAATTTAAACGATTAGATAGAGCGAAAAACGCTCTTTAAAATAATATTTAAAGTAAAGGTATTATAACGAAAACTTATTTGAAAATACATCATTTGAAATCCAAATTAAAAATTCCACAAGAACTTCTTCTCCACCTAATAGAAGATCCACCCTTTCGAGTAGAGTAAGTTCATTGCTTACTGTCAGTGGCACCCCTACCGGGACTGCCAGCAAGGCTGTCCAGGCAATTTTTGCTAAGTTAGAGTGCTCCTTCTTTAGGCGCTCTGATTTGACACCTTTGAGACAATTTTTATCTTTGTTCCAATCAAGAGTGCCTCTTCCTGGGGAGCTGGATATCTATCCACATTAAAAAAAAAAAAAAGACCTTGTGTCACATCTTGCTGCAGTTAGAAACAAGTAAATATCTACACTCAGTTAATTGATCAGCGAGAAAGAACTCTTTCTAAATTGAAGAAATTTTTATTTTTGCTCCAATTCAGAGTGCCCTTTCTTGGGGAGCTGGATGTTTCCCCACATTAAAAAATGACCTTGTGTCACATCTTGCTGTGGTTAGAAGCAAGTAAATATCTACACTTAATTGGTCAGTGAAGGAGAATTCTTTCCAGACTGAGGCGATTTTTATGTTTGTTTCAATCCAGAGTGCCCCATTGTTAGAGAACTGGACTGCCCTCCCTCCCCATATAAAAAAAAACAACCTCGGGTCTTAACTTTGCCCTTACACAGGATATATATATATATATATATATATATATATATATATATATATCTATAAAAGTGAACGTGTCTGTCTGTCTGTCTGTCTGTGTACATTTCCCTACGCAATAACTGTCAATTTTTAGTCTATAGACTCGAAATTTGAAATACCGGGTACTGAGATTTGGGAAAATCGATGTGACGGGTGTCAGCCAGAAATTTGGCTGTTAAGGGGTCAAATTTCAACGATTTGACCTTTAAGAACTCTACCAAACTCCTCCGAAAATTTTGGGTCTAGACACTTGAAATTTTAGATATAGGTTCCTTGAACCTGGATCTAACTTAATAAAGTGATTTGAGCCCGAAACAATAAATTTTAAGGGGTCAAATTAAAAAAAAATTTAGTCTTTTTTTTTTTTTGCTCAGCATACACCTCCAAACACCCGGGCAACGCCGGGCTGAAATGCTAGTATATATATAAAATATTAAATGAAATATGAGGGAGAAAAGTTATATATAACTTTATTATGTCATCAGAACAATAAGGAAAATCCAACTTATGACAACAGGACCATTGCCAGCACCCTCCAAATGCATTGCTGGATTGCCACGAATAACAGGGACATGCCCAGGGTGATGAAAACAAAGTTTCCCACCACGGTTATGGTCTTTTGGTGTGGTTTCAAGTGAGAGCCACATCATGCCACCCCACATCTTTGCAGTTGGCTTGAAAGTCAACACCAGAGTGTATCTGGATATGCTGAAGAGTGTGGTGATCCCATGGCATGGCAGCAGTAACCAGCGCCAGCCCACAAGTTTAAAGAGACCCAGAAGGAGTGCTACAACTTTGTGCCCTTCTTTCACTGACCCCCTTCTTCCCCCGTCTTGAACCCATAGGACTACTTTGCTTGGTCATATGTCGAAAATATCACCAACATGACCTCTCACATCAAAGCCAGCCTGATCGCCGCTATCCACCAAGTATTCGCCAAGCTCCCGCTAGCGCTTGTGGAAAAGGCATTTTCCTAGTTCCGAACCCATATTGAGGCGGTGATTGAGGCTGGAAGCGTCTACCTTGAATATATGTCAGCTCTACTACATAATCAAGTTACCTGAATTGATTTTTTTCAATAAAAGTTTTAAAATAAAGCTGTAGTGTTGTTTTCTTTATAGCAACAACTTTATTGTTGCACCCTGTATATTATGTCAAGTACTTGACTTGTATTGTTGTATTGTAGTGTGACCACAAAGGTAATCACCAGGCTACACTATTTACGAAAAAGGAAAAAATATGACATCCGACAGTGCTTGTGCTGTAGAATAGGATTTCAAATGAATACATTTTAAGTAAAAATGATTACATATTTCCCCTTACCAAACTTTCACAAGAAAACTCGACTAGCTACAGCCACTATCAACAATTTCCCCCACCCTCTAACTGTGCCTAAATCAAAACACAGATTCCATGAATAAAGCTTCTTTCCCCAGAACTGCCTGCATGTGGAACACTGTTCCACAGGACTGCTTCCTTCTTTAATACAACATGGTAGCCTTCAAATCCTATGTAAACAAGTCCTTGTTGAACTGTCCCCATAAATAATCAAATTCTACCCAATTGACACCACTAGCAATTACTACACTACCACCTTGCATTCATTAATCCTTGAGTGGCCTTTGGGCCTTGATAAGTGGTGACTCCCAAGTAAAAAAAAAAAAATGATTCAGTAGAAAAATAATTACAAATAAAAATAAAATTTATTGAATTATAGTTTTATTATATTTGATAATATTGATTTCATAAAAGCTAAGGGAGGTAACTGCAGTTGATGGATTAAACAAAATAATTGTAATCTGCCATTTCAAAATAGAAATATCTGATTTTGTTTGTTTGTTTTTGTAAAAAGTAGTTCTGGCAGATTTTCTAGCTGATAATTTTTCATAAATTTAAAACTTGTTTTTATTAAGTACATAATAATGTTTTTACCAAGTACATAATAATGATTTCACCTAAAACAAATTTTTTGGAATCCGCCACCATCCAACACATTACTTCTACAAATGGTAACTTCACATGCTTATATTTTCTATTAAATATTTAATTGTTTTTAATACATAAATAGGTAAACAAACTAAATGGAACTTCCATGAGCAGAGTTTCTTTCCAAGAACTATCTATGTAGCATAATATCACAGTGCTGTTTCCCAGCTAAACTATAGCATGGTCATTTTCAAATTCAATATTAACAAATTCTTGTTAAGCTGTCTTCTTAAATACTCTAATGTCTGGCCAGTTTCAACAATTGTCACCAATCTTCAGTGTGATGTCTCACCGTCCTCCTCACAAACTCATTAACCATTATCCTCCAGTTGCCATGATAAGAAATTATTCATTAGTACATAAAAAATAAATAAATTGGAATAATTTCTTGTTTTTAAATCTTTTATTTTGTAAAATAGTAACATTTGCTCAATTTGTTTAGATTTTTTAAAAAAATCTTTTTCTTCATTTTTTTCTTTGTCATTTTTGCATTTCTTTTTAATCTTTTTTTACTGTTTTTTAATAAACTTTATTTTTTCGGACATCTTCTTTTCAATAGTTTTGATTTTTTTATTTCAGTAATTACTGTCAAAGGTTTGTAAAAATATATTCTTTATTATATGTGTGTGTGCGTATATATATATATATATATATATATATATATATATATATATATATATATATATATATATATAAAATGAAAATTACAATTGAATTTACCAAAATGATCCAAGATGGTAAAATTAAAGTAAATTATAAATATTAAAGAATTAATATTTATAAAATTATCTCAGCCAGATATAAAAGCTTGATAAAACTCAAATAGGAAATAGAGCTTATAATATGAGCAAACAGTTAATAAAATATGTTAAAAAACACTTTGAAATGAGTTAAAAACATATTTAATCTGAAAAGGAAACACTAGATTTCAGATTAAATATGTTTTTAACTCATTTCAAAGTGTTTTTTAACATATTTTATTAACTGTTTGCTCATATATATATATATATATATATATATATGAGAGTAATCTAGGTTAGGAATGTATTCAGAGAAAAAAATCCAGAGAATTTCTATCGATTTTACATAAATGTGCTCAATAGTTAATAGAGCTATTTATATTAATATTTATTCGTACAAATGTGTACAAGCTTTGAACATGTATGACAATATTTTGATCTGTAGTTATTAATAACTAACATCTCATGTAAAAAGTTTGTTTTTCTTTTAGGTCTTCATATTGAAATAAAAAAAGGTGAACACCTGAATGAAAAATAATTACTTTTTACCAGAGGAGGTCTTAGTAATTAATAACTACAGATTGAAACATTGTCATGCCAGTGTAGTGAATTTTGTACATGTCTCTATGAATATTCCGATGTATATATATATATGTAACAGGCTCCTGCAGTTTTTGACAGACTATGGGATACCCACATAGGGGTGCCTGCGGATGAAATTTTTGTGGCAGGAGGCGTGCAATCTCCAACCACACCACTCCTGAGTCGACATTGTTAAATACCAGTGGCAAGTGAAGTGTATGTACAGGACGACTGGAAACAAATGCCGAGATAAGCGGAGAGAACATAGAACGCTTAGAATTCCCAAATGGTTACCCATCTGGTACTAACCAGGATCAACGTTGCTTAATTTTGGTGATCCGACGAGAACTAGTGTGTCAACACGATTATGCTGTATACATATATATGTGTGTGTGTGTGTGTGGTACAGATGATCAGAAAAAACATTGATACCGTCGGTTTCAAATCCAAACAAAAATGGACCAATCTCTGGTTGCCAGTGCTGAACCCTCGTCAGCCTCTGTTTATATATGTCTCCCTGGAAATGGCATGGAACTCTGATGTTTACAACTCTCAATCTTATTTTTATTTTTAAAATTTTTGTAATTGCCTTTGTTTTATTTTTTATTTTTTGTTCTCCTGGAATTTTTCCAATATATGAGTGGTGGAATGGAAAAGATTCCTTTCTTCATTTCTTTGATAAAATTAGTTGGCTTTGTTCCCGACAGAGTTCCATGCAGCATGAGAGATGCCACTTCCAGGGAGACAAGACATAAACAGAGGCTGAAGAAAGTCTAGCATAAGTGATCAGAGATGGGCTCTTAGTTTTAGATTTAAAACTGATGGTATCAATGTTCTTCTGTAATACATACATGAAAAATATTACGCTCTTATTTTTTAGTTTTCTAAATAATCAAGTATTTTGCTGGGGTTCTCTTACATTACATATTATTTTTCATTTTTCTTTATGTAAATACAGCCATATCTTGTACGATGTGCAAACCATTTTGATCACAATTGATCTCATCAGCCAAGAAAAATTAAAAATGGTTCAAGACCATTTTCAATTTTAGAGGAGATATACTTTGCCATGACTGGCATGGAGCGAGGTTAAAGCTCTTATGGATTTAAAATTAATTACAAAAATCAAATTTTATTTGAAGAAGGGGAGGTAATAAACATGTTTTTAAGGAAGAATTAGAGAAGGTGATAAGAGGGGAAGTATAACATACATATATAGAGGGGGAGAATAGTTGACACGTAATCAACGAAGATGTTAGAGAACAATATTAATGATTTTATAAATCAAGAGATTAAACCTGTCTAGAATATGAAAAAAAAATATATATATGTATTACTGATGGGACGATTCAAAAATTTTTCCCGATACTGAGACAACTACCAATGCCGATTCCTTTTTTTAAATTTTTTAATTATCGTAATAACCCACAGAATATGTGCGTATATTGCAGCAAAAAAAAAAATTTACTTGTGCAATATGATCAATACATTTTGGTTACATCAACAGTTTGAAATCAATAACTGTTTAAAATTTCATCATTAATGTCTGCAATAGGAACCTAAGTCTGAAATAAAAACCAAAATAATTCCCAAAAATAAAAGAATCGTTTTTGGCATCAGAAAATAGGCACAAATTTTCCAATTACAACATCCCAAAATTTTCTGAATTTTCCAGTTCCTGATTAATCGTCCCAACACTAATATATATATATATATATATATATATATATATATATATATATATATATATATATATATTAGTGTTGGGACGATTATCAGAATCGAAAGAATCAAAACTTTTGGGGTATCTGAATCAGAAAAATTTGTGCCTATTTTCTGATGCCAAAAACGATTCTTTTAATTGTCTTTCTTATTTGTTTTGTTTACAGCAAAATCTTCCACTTCTGGTAATAATAATAAATATTTATTGATTTTAAACTACCTACTAAAGCTAAAATCTATAGATCACCTCTTACACGTGTGCTTTTATGTTTGAGAAAATATATACACATTTAACATGTATTTTTACCATAATCGGGAAAAAATAACAACTCTATAGTTAAATATTTCGAGATTTATAAAAAATCGGATTTGGTAATTGTATCAGAATCAGGAAAAATATTAGAAACGTCCCATCACTAATATATATATTGTGTATATATAAGAATAAAGGAGATCAAGTATAGGCCTCTTTTTTTTTTATTTAAAACCGACGGTACCAATGTTTTTTTGATATACTGTAGCATGTATATGAATAAATATTACTCTGCTGGGATTCTCTCTCACAAACCTTACACAGGATATATATATATATATATATATATATATATATATATATATATATATATATTACACAGGATATATATATATATATATATATATATATATATATATATTACACAGGATATATATATATATATATATATATATATTACACAGGATATATATATATATTACACAGGATATATATATATATATATATATATATTACACAGGATATATATATATATATATATATATATATATATATATATTACACAGGATATATATATATATATATATATATATATATATATATATATATATATATATATATATATATATTACACAGAATATATATATATATATATATATATATATATATATATATTACACAGGATATATATATATATATATATATATATATATATATTACACAGGATATATATATATATATATATATTACACAGGATATATATATATATATATATATATATATTACACAGGATATATATATATATATATATTACACAGGATATATATATATATATATATATATATATATATATATATATATATATATAAAATATTAAATGAAATATGAGGGAGAAAAGTTATATATAACTTTATTGTCATCAGAACAATAAGGAAAAGTTGAGGGGAAAATTTAGAAAAAAATCTCTCTAGGCCATGGCATTTTGAAGCTAGATGCTTCTCATCAGAAGAGGATATATGTATTTCCGTATCCCATTTTATCTATTTATATATGTATTTCCGTATCCCCTGTTTGCTGTTTCTGTCTCCTCTCAGTTTTTCTTCACTATCTTCCCTATTTTTTCTTTTCTTCTTTTAGTGTTCCCCATTATTTCATAGTCGCCTATAGTTTTTTTTTTTGTACTATTATCTACATATATACTACCCTTCCTATTTACCCTTATATTGTACCTACTTTAAATTACTATTTCCCATATTAGCCTATTCCTTCGTTCTCATTTCATATCTGAATGTCATAAAGTCAGTTTTTTTCTATATTTGCATTTTTGGCTTGTCTCCGTTTTTGATGAGAAGCATTTAGCTTCGAAATACCATGTTTTTTTTTTCTTAATTTTTCCCCTTTTACTTTATTCTTTTGATGAGATAATAAAGTTATATATAACTTTTATTCCTCATCTTTCATTTAATATCATTGTTTGCTCCTCTTAATAGTGTTGAGCTTTTCTTATCTTGATAAGTTTTGATTTGTTAAAGATTTACACTTTGAAAACATTATATCTCCTGGATAGGAGGGTAGATAAAAACAACAAAAAAATATACATGTTTTATAAAAATTTGTATAAATATATAAAATCATTTTGATTTAAAAAAATTTTCTTCAATTTGTAAAAGATTAAGTATATTAGATAATATATATTTTTTGTTATAGGCAGCTAACGTGCTTTCTACGTTCCAGCATAGCGCTACCAGAAGTGGTAACAAGGCAAATCAGTTCTTTCGCTTTTTTTTTCTCACACCTGTATCTTTCCTGCAAATGTATTTTTTTTTTGTTTTTCTGATCATTCTTTATTTTTATTTTTTTTCATTATCATTGAAAAATTTTAATTTGAAATTAGTTTTATTTTTTAAAAGAAATATTAAAACCACTTTTAAAAATCTTTTAAAACTAGTTTGAGAATATTATGTATTGGATATGTTTTTTTTTTTATGATGTTTGAATTTTTTTTTATTTTGATTTCAATTTTATTTTTATACTTTCATAAACATAATTATCATATGAATAAAAAAAAACAACTTATTTTTAAAATTCGAAAAAAATTATTTTTATAAATTCATAAACATAGATTTCTTATAAAATTTAAATAAAATAAAAACTTAATTTAATTTTGTTATTAAAAGTGCAAATAAAGACTAATAGTGTTATTTTTATCTTTTTATAATTTTGTTAATTTTTATTGTATATTTTTTCAATAATTTTCTTTTATTTTATTTTATAAATCACTTCACCACAGAAATACTGAAAAACAATAAAAGTGAAGTAACTGATTTGCCTTAGTAGCGCTACGCCGGAAGTTAGGAAGTACATTAGATGCTTATTATCACACCGTTTTCTGTTTAGGATTAACTTTTAGATTTAAATAATGATTGCAAAGTCAAGGTGGGATCTAACATTTATTGCTTTTCCATTAGAATGAATTAATATTAAATATTCATTAAATATTCACAATCTGCAACAACATTGATGTGTAATTTTTGTTTAATCAAATGATTTTACTGCTAGTTTAAAAGCATTATATCATTTGATAAATCTTGTTGAAATCTTTCAGAAATAAAATATTTTTTTCTCTCCAGATCAAAATTTATGAAAAAAAAAAAAGAAAAGAAAATGAAGAAACAAAAATACAGAGAGAAATGTTTCTTACAATGCTCTAGAAATGGAAACATGGGGTTTTGGATAAGCTAGATATTCTCTTTTTAAAAATCCAGTGTTGTCAGGAACATGTCATGTTTCATAGAAATTTGGTTTTACTGCTAGTTAATTCAAAAGCATTATATCATTTAATAAATCTTTCGTAAATAAAATAACAAATGAAATTATTGAAATCCTAATAAAATTTCAAACATCATAAAAAAAACGTACCCAATACAAAATCAAAATAGTTTTAAGATTTTAAAGTGTTTTCAATAATTCTTAAAAAAAAAATTTCATTAATTCTTAATTCAAATAATTAAAGAAAAACTTTTTATGATTATTAAAAAAAAAAAAAATAGAAAACGTAAAAAAAAGTACACGAGAGAAGAGGAAAAAAATATTGAAGGAATTGATTTGCCTTGTTACCGCTTCTGGTAGCGCTACACTGGAAGTTAGGAAGTACTTTAGCTGACTATAACCGATTTTTCTTTTATTCCTATATTTTGAGCTGTTCTTCAGCTAGTCATAATTTCTTCGTAGGCTTTTTGATCCTGCACCATTCTAAGGAACACCTTGTATTTCTTCTCATGAAACCTAAAAAAAAAAAGACAAAAAAGAATATCTGAACACATTTAATATTTTAACTAGAAATGGAATCACCATTGCTGCATATTAGATGGAATATCATATTTCACATAGTTATTTTTGGCTAAGATCAAAGTGTAGTATCTTTGTATATAAAAATATTCATGAAAAAAATAAAAATTTCAAATCAATTTGGGGACATCTTAAGTAGGACAGTCCCTAGAGTAAATGTGGTATTGTGGTGACTGAGATGATTCTAGTCAGGCGTAAGATAGACATTTTTATCACTTTAAACCAAGGATGACCAATAACATACATGTTATCCAGCTAGACCAGAGTAGTCCTGGCAGCAATGACAACTGCATGTGGAAAGTGTTTGGAAAGTTTTATTTTGGATGAGTGGGTGGTGGGGCTGAGTAAACATCTTGCCCAAAAATGTCTGAGACAGATTAGCATCTTCCCCACTCAACAATAAATAAAGCTATTTATATTAATATTTATTCATACAAACATGTACAAGCTTCGCTACACTGGCATGATAATGTTTCGATCAGTGGTATTAATAATTAAGATCTCTTCAGGCGAAAAGTCTGTCTTTTCATTCAGGTGTTCATACTGAAATAAAAAAAAATGATGAACACCCAAATGAAAAAAAAACCTGCCTTTGTAAGAAACTCTCTTTTTTTTTCTTTTTTTTTAATTTTTCTTATCAATTTGTTCAAGCCGGAGACAGAGCATCCTACCGGATGCCAAACATTCACCTGCTAACTCGGGTATTCCAACCGAGAGATCTTTCTAAGATTTTGACTGTCTGAATCTCTCTTGCACTTGGTTCACTGGGTATATTTGCCAGGTAGTTTGTGAAATTCTTATTCATGAGTCCAGTTGAGTCCAGTTGCTCCTTTAATTACTGGAATGATGAAGATCTTCCTAAAATTCCAGTTTCTTTTCATGTCGTACATAAGATTTTGGTATTCCATTATGTTTTCCCTTTCAGATCTGTTTAACGCAGCATCATTCTAAACAGTAACTTCTACTAAGGTTGCTTCTTTCTCCTTGTCTTATATCACTATGTCAGGTTTTATGGCTCCATTTTTTTTAGGTACGTAGTTGTATAAATTGTATAGTCATAGTGAATGGTGTATGACTTATTTCCAACTGTTGTTTCTGATAGAAGGGAATGTGTTTTATATTATCAGAATGCGTACTAATATAAATAAAACATAGGAACTTGAAATTTAACTTACACTAAATGCATTCAAATTTAATTTTCTACCGACCTGTCCACTTTTCAAGCGCGGAAACTGATTGCAAAATTTATTATCTCAACATAAGAACTTTAAATTTTTCAGGAATAATATTTAGTCAGTGATCGTCCTGTAACTGAATAGAAGAAAAGATTAGAATAGTCCATTATTAAGAAAAAAGGGAATATCATCACAAATGGTAATACTATTTAACCCGTATCTGGAAACTGAAACAGAGAGAGTGGGTGGGTGGAGTGAATATAGTGAATAGAAAAAGACTAATTTAGAGTTTGCCTTTTTACATTTAACTGCCTTTGCAAACTCACTTTTTCTTGATTCAAAAAAATTCACACAGAGCTCAGTGGGTGAATCAACAGGTCACATTATTTTTTAAGTAGATTTAATAAATCTGCCGTGGGATATAATCAAGAAATCGAGTTGATTTGTAGAAGCTTTTAAGAATCCTGGAGTTGGTAAAGCCTCTTCTGACAGATTTCTTGTAAGGAACCATAGACGTACCTTATGTCTTCTTTTGTTGGATGGATCGCTACTCCTCTTCCACCCATTGCCTTCATAGCCGACTGAAATTCAAAATAGTAAATCGTTTATCTCAATTTATATATAAAGTTAAGCATGCCTGTATGTCTAAATATTTGTATGTACAGAATTTATTCTTAAACTAATTTACCAATCATTAGGAATTCTGAGATACAGCTGCTAGGCATAAAGAGTTATAATGCAAGCTATATTTAGTTTTATGCAGAGGAGTAAAAAGGGGTGCAAATCTTGTGAGAAAATTCAGATACCATTGATTTCTGTGAAATTTTAACAATAGGTATTAATGACATCAATTAATAAATATTCTCAAAATTTCAGTTTCTTTGGATTATTTTTAAGGATGTTTAGTGGGGAGGCATAATATGAGTACAATTTCCCATTTGAAAATTCAGATATTTCAGCTTTGCATTAAATTTGATTGATACTAAATTAGACACCAGTTAAGATAGATTCTCTGAATTTCAATATTTTCTTAAGACCCCTTAAGCTTAAGCCTTAAATTATGGAAATTTTCTAGAATAAACATCATGTAATGAAGTTTGATTAAAATTAGAACAAGAATTCTGGATATAAGGTTTAGTAGTATGATATATCTTTCTTAAGATAATCATAACACAGGACATTCACTCAAGGTTTTTCTTTTTTTTCTTTTTTTAACAAGGTGGTCACCACTTATCAAGGCCCGGAAGCCACTCAGGGATAAGGGTTATTGCGTGTACAGTACGTTAGTGTTGAGATTTGATAGTGTCTACTCAAGGGGGCGATTCATCAGGAATTTGTTTATGTTGGACTTGAAGACATCCAGGTTGTAGTCAGGTGGGAAACAGGCAGACAGAACAGAGTTCCACAGGTGTGCACTTCTAAGAAAGAAGCTTTGTTCATGGAATCTACGTTTTGGTTTTGACACAGATAAAGAGTGAGGAAAATTTTTTACGGTGGTTTCAGCTAGACGGGTGTTTTTCATGAAAGATCGGCGAGGGGGGACCAGGGATTGGAGCTCAGATGAACACCTGCCATGGAAGTAACGATAAAACAAAGATAGGCTCACAACGTCTCTTCTGTGGGAGAGAGGTTGCAGGGAAGAGAAAAGGTCATCTCCCACTAAGCCATGAAGCCTATTGTGGCACTTTTTTGCTACTTCTCATGGGAAAGGACTTGAAAAGACCAAGCATGTAGGTAGAAGGAAAACAGTGAGCAGGAAGAGAGTTCCACAAGTTTGCAGTTTTTGGAAAGAAGCTATTGGAATGTGAAGCTGTATTGTGATGGAGTATTAAAAACAGCAAATTGATGGAGACCAGACCAACGAGCTGGAACAAAGGAAGCAGGGAATAGATGACACAATTCTGCGGAACACATGACATAATAATATTTGTAGAAAAGACTGAGACTAGCAACATCACATCTGTGAGAGAGATGTTCCTGATTCATTTTATTTTTATTGTGTCTGTATTTTATTAATAGTTTTAAAATTTAAATTGCTATAAATTAAAAAATGAAAAAGAATAAAAATGCTAATATGGAGTGGAGATTTAGGAGCAGGATTACGACAAAGGATTTGAATTCAATATTAGGCAACGGCAGGGTTGAGTCTTCTAGTACATGATAAAGATCAGAAACAAATTTTCTCCAAATATGACAAGAAAATTTTAGATAAGTTTACACGAACGATGTTAAACAAAAGTTGCAGATGCTCACCTGAATGTCTGTGAAATTCCCAGAGGCATAAGCACCTAAAATGGCAGAACCAAGCAGAACTGAATCATCCATGTCAGGCAGGACAAACGGCAAATCTAGAATGAAATTGAGATTCTCTTTTAGATTACATTAGCAAGGATACCCAGCATTCCCTGGGGCAAAAGTGTAATACATTTCTGTTGAAACTTTTCTCTCTCTCTCTCTCCATTTTCTCCCTCTTTGTCTCCCTCCCCCACTTACTCTTTTTTCTTCACCCAACCCATTCCTCTCTCTGAACATACACACAGATATACATACATACAACTAGAGTTTTTTTAATCATTTGGTTGATATTAACCAAAAAAAAATCTGTAATTCTGAATTATGAGTATTTGTAATATAAAATAAACAAAAATAGCAAAAAAAAAAAAAGACCAATTGGACGCACATTAAAAAAGAATTCTGAAATTCTGAATTTCGATTCAATAGAGTATTTTATTTTTAATACAAAATAAACATCTTAAATATTTCACATTTAAAGTATTTTGTTTTAGCAAAAAATCTGGAAAAAAGATCAATTAACACAGAAACTGGAAACCATTATGTAAACATTAATCAGAAAGAACTGTTCCTTGACAAACACCGACATGACTTCTGCTAAACAGAAAGTTGAAGTCAAAATGGACTCTTAACCTAATAAAGTAATAAAGAAATAAATAAATAATAATATGGCTGAAAAGATACAATGGATAACAATAAAGAAACTGCAGAAATACTGAAAAGCCTAGAATGCGGAAACTAACACACATGAACTACAGACACAAACTGAACACACAGAAACGGCTACAGATTTAAAAGACAAAGGAACATCACATGGAATCATGAAAACTGAAACGGCATAATTGAAAGGTACCGCCATGTGCCCCTGTGTTCTGGTCACTCTGTTTTTTTTGTTTTTTTTTACATGGAAGTCACCACTTATCAAGGCCCATAGGCCACTCGGGGATAAAGGTTATTGCGTGTACAGTAATCAATAGGACAATATTGTAGTAATCGTAAGTAATGGAGATCTGATAATGGAGATCTGATACTTAAGGGGGTGGTTTATCAGGAACTTGTTTATGTTGGACTTGAAGACATCCAAGTTGTAGTCAGGTGGGAAACAAGCAAACAGAACAGAGTTCCACAGGCGTACACTTCTAAGAAAGAAGCTTTGTTCATGGAATCTACATTTTGATTCAGGCACAGATAAAGAGTGGGGAAAATTACTGACAGTGGTTTCAACTAGACGGGTGTTTTTCGTGAAAAATTGGCGAGGGGTGGAAGATCAGAGATTGTGTGTGTCTGTGTATGTCACCATAAACTGGCACCCCATCAAATAAATGTGGAGGGTCAAGGAGGATGGAAAGACCAAAGAGAGAAAGCACAGAAACTGGACCTTGGGGAAGCTTTTTGCCACCCAAATTGCAGTGAAGACCAATGGTTGCTGCCAACGAGAAATCAATGGTAAGTAACTATTGTTAACGCAAATTCTTTTGGAAGGGTTATCAAAAGAGGTGGAGAGTCTGGGGAAACTTGTTGTCACCCAGACTCCAGAGATAACAGCAAGTTGTTATCAATGAAAAATCTTTGATGATGGCCTGTGTGACTATTCCTAGTGATTAAATAATAATAAAGTAATAAATAATAATCAGTTGATAAATAATAATAATAAAACATACATATATATATATATATATATATATATATATATATATATATATACTCCTATAAATTCGTTTTTTTTTGTATGTATTGATATTCATATTAAAAACCCTCTTTTCTACTTATTTAAAAAGAAAATACAATTTTCTTATATATGGGTTGTGGAAATACATTCACTAGCAAAAGATCTAGCTAATTTGCATATTCTTTTAAACATTCATTTTAATTAATTCCCTATTAGTTGCTTCGGTTTTCTAATGGGATAATCATTTTTAGTTAATTATTACGTGTATTTATATTAATGCAGATATTCTACATGATTTATACTTGCATAATATTTGCGTAAAATGTTTATAGTAAACACAAAATTGTTTCCATATATATTTACGTATACGTATATATTTTTGTTTAACAAATTTTGCCTACCAAACTCCTCCCAGAGATTTTGGTCTACAGACATGAAACTTCATATATAAGGTATTTGAATCCATGCAAAACTTTATATTTTGGTTTTAGCCCGGAAAAATTGGTGCAAAAGTGTGAAAATAAAAAAAAAATGAAATTTGCCAGGTGAAGGTCGAACGCCGACATTACGAATGCATAACGTAGTAGCTATTGGTTCATGTTTTAATTTTTAGCCTAGCAGTAAACATGTTTTCATAGCCCAGTCATTGATGGCAGAGGCGAAATAAATCATGAGCTGAACGTTTTGGTTTCGATTCTCAGTGGTGGGGCATGAGTCTTTTTTTTTATACTTTTTAAATCATTACTATATATTGCATCCAATTTATCTATCTATTTATATATATATATATATGTATATATATATATATATATAAATATATATAAAAGTGAAAATGTCTGACTTTTCTCTATGGTAGTTAAAGAAGACTATTATACAGAAAGTCATTACTTTACATATTCACACTTTTTAATATATACGTATGCACATAACCTTATGAACAGTACATAGGGCCAGAGCAAAGCTAGGCGAAACTACTAGTATATATATATGTGTGTGTGTGTGTGTGTGTGTGTGTGTGTGTGTGTGTGTGTGTGTGAGTGTCGCCATGAACAGGCACCACACCAAATAATAAGAGTCAAGGAGGTTGGAAAGACCAAGGAAGAAAAGCACTAGCCAGACCTCCATTGGCTGAGTGCTAAAAGGACTGGGACGTTGAGGAGACTTATTGCCATCCAAATCCATGCGAAAACCAATGGTTGCCGCCAACGAGAAATCGATGGTAAATGGCTATTGCGATAATGCAAACTCTTTTGCAAAGGTTATCAAAAGAGGAAGACAGTGCTGAAAATCTGAGGAGACTTGTTGTCACTCAAATTCCAGGAAACACCGCAAGCTGTTCTCAAAGATGATGACTTATGTGACTACTCCTAGTGAGTAAATACATAAAAGTAAAATAACAAATAATAAAATAATAAATAATAAATAACAAATAATAAAATAACAAATAATAACATAACAAATAATAACATAATAAATAATAAAATAACAAATAATAAAATAACAAATAATAAAATAACAAATAATAAAATAACAAATAATAAAATAAAAAATAATAAAATACTAATAATAAAATTACAAATAATAAAATACTAATAATAAAATAACAAATAATAAAATAACCAATAATAAAATAATAAATAATAAAATACTAATAATAAAATAACAAATAATAAAAAAACAAATAATAAAATAATAAATAATAAAATAACAAATAATAAAATAATAAATAATAAAATAACCAATCATAAAATAACAAATAATAAAATAAAAAATAATAAAATAATAAAAAATAAAATAATAAATAATAAAATAATAAATAATAAAATAAAAAATAATAAAATAATAAATAATACAATAACAAATAATTAAAAAAAATGAAATAATAAATAATAAAATAATAAATAATAAAATAATAAATAATAAAATAATAAATAATAAAATACTAATAATAAAATAATAAATAATAAAATAACAAATAATAAAATACTAATAATAAAATAACAAATAAGAAAATAATAAGTAATAAAATAATAAATAATAAAATAATAAATAATAAAATAACAAATAATAAAATACCAAATAATAAAATAACAAATAATAAAATAACAAATAATAAATAATAAAATAATAAATAATAAAATAATAAATAATAAAATAATAAATAATAAAATAAAAATAATAAAATAATAAATAATAAAATAACAAATAATAAAATAACAAATAATAAATAATAAAATAACACATAATAAAATAACAAATCATAAAATAACAAATAATAAATAATAAAATAATAAATAATAAAATAATAAATAATAAAATACTAATAATAAAATAACAAATAATAAAATAACAAATAATTAAATAACAAATAATAAAATAATAATAAAAACACAAATAATAAAATAACAAATAATAAAATAACAAATAATAAAATAATAAATAATAAAATAATAAATAACAAAATAACAAATAATAAAATAAAAAATAATAAAATAACAAATAATAAAATAACAAATAATAAAATAACAAATAATAAAATAACAAATAATAAAATAATAATAAAATAATAAATAACAAAATAACAAATAATAAAATAACAAATAATAAAATAACAAATAATAAAATAACAAATAATAAAATAATAAATTATAAAATAATAAATAATAAAATAATAAATAATAAAATAACAAATAATAAAATAATAAATTATAAAATAACAAATAATAAAATAACAAATAATAAAATAATAAATAATAAAATAACAAATAATAAAATAATAAATAATAAAATAACTAATAATAAAATAATAAAAAATAATAAAATAATACATAATAAAATAACTAATAATTAAATAATACATAATAAAATAATGAATAATAAAATAACAAATAATAAAATGATAAATAATAAAATGATAAATAATAAAATAATAAATAATAAAATAACAAATAATAAAATAACAAATAATAAAAAACAAATAATAAAGAACAAATAATAAAATAACAAATAATAAAATAATAAAATAATAAATAATAAAAAAATAAATAATAAAATAACAAATAATAAAATAATAAATAATAAAATAATGAAATAACAAATAATAAAATAAC
Organism: Euprymna scolopes; assembly: GCF_053919585.1. Lineage (NCBI taxonomy): Eukaryota > Metazoa > Mollusca > Cephalopoda > Sepiida > Sepiolidae > Euprymna > Euprymna scolopes. The sequence goes on from NC_136518.1 coordinate 48,224,809, forward strand.
AAATAATAAAATAATAAATAATAAAATAACAAATAATCAAATAATAAATAATAAAATAATAAATAATAAAATAATAAATAATAAAAAAATTTATAATAAAATTACAAATAATAAAATACTAATAATAAAAACCTAAATAATAAAATAACAAATAATAAAATAACAAATAATAAAATAATAAATAATAAAATAACAAATAATAAAATAACAAATAATAAAAACATAAATAATAAAATAACAAATAATAAAATAACAAATAATAAAATAACAAATAATAAAATAACAAATAATAAAATAATAAATAATAAAATAACAAATAATAAAATACTAATAATAAAATAACAAATAATAAAATAACAAATAATAAAATAACAAATAATAAAATAATAAATAATAAGATAACAAATAATAAGATAACAAATAATAAAATAATAAATAATAAAATAATAAAATAACAAATAATAAAATAATAAATAATAAAATAACAAATAATAAAATTACAAATAATAAAATAATAAATAATAAAATAACAAATGATAAAATAACAAATAATAAAATAATAAAATAACAAATAATAAAATAATAAATAATAAAAAAATAAATAATAACATAACAAACAATAAAATAACAAATAATAAAATAATAAATAATAAAATAATAAATAATAAAATAACAAATAATAAAATAACAAATAATAAAATTACAAATAATAAAATAATAAATAATAAAATAACAAATAATAAAATAACAAATAATAAAATAACAAATAATAAAATAACAAATAATAAAATAACAAATAATAAAATAAAAAATAATAAAATACTAATAATAAAATTACAAATAATAAAATACTAATAATAAAATAACAAATAATAAAATAACCAATAATAAAATAATAAATAATAAAATACTAATAATAAAATAACAAATAATAAAAAAACAAATAATAAAATAATAAATAATAAAATAACAAATAATAAAATAATAAATAATAAAATAACCAATCATAAAATAACAAATAATAAAATAACAAATTATAAAATAATAAAAAATAAAATAATAAATAATAAAATAATAAATAATAAAATAAAAAATAATAAAATAATAAATAATACAATAACAAATAATTAAAAAAAATGAAATAATAAATAATAAAATAATAAATAATAAAATAATAAATAATAAAATAATAAATAATAAAATACTAATAATAAAATAATAAATAATAAAATAACAAATAATAAAATACTAATAATAAAATAACAAATAAGAAAATAATAAGTAATAAAATAATAAATAATAAAATAATAAATAATAAAATAACAAATAATAAAATACCAAATAATAAAATAACAAATAATAAAATAACAAATAATAAATAATAAAATAATAAATAATAAAATAACAAATAATAAAATAATAAATAATAAAACAAAAATAATAAAATAATAAATAATAAAATAACAAATAATAAAATAACAAATAATAAATAATAAAATAACACATAATAAAATAACAAATCATAAAATAACAAATAATAAATAAAATAATAAATAATAAAATAATAAATAATAAAATACTAATAATAAAATAACAAATAATAAAATAACAAATAATTAAATAACAAATAATAAAATAATAATAAAAACACAAATAATAAAATAACAAATAATAAAATAACAAATAATAAAATAATAAATAATAAAATAATAAATAACAAAATAACAAATAATAAAATAAAAAATAATAAAATAACAAATAATAAAATAACAAATAATAAAATAACAAATAATAAAATAACAAATAATAAAATAATAATAAAATAATAAATAACAAAATAACAAATAATAAAATAACAAATAATAAAATAACAAATAATAAAATAACAAATAATAAAATAATAAATTATAAAATAATAAATAATAAAATAATAAATAATAAAATAACAAATAATAAAATAATAAATTATAAAATAACAAATAATAAAATAACAAATAATAAAATAACAAATAATAAAATAATAAATAATAAAATAACAAATAATAAAATACTAATAATAAAATAACAAATAATAAAATAACAAATAATAAAATAACAAATAATAAAATAATAAATAATAAGATAACAAATAATAAGATAACAAATAATAAAATAATAAATAATAAAATAATAAAATAACAAATAATAAAATAATAAATAATAAAATAACAAATAATAAAATTACAAATAATAAAATAATAAATAATAAAATAACAAATGATAAAATAACAAATAATAAAATAATAAAATAACAAATAATAAAATAATAAATAATAAATAAATAAATAATAACATAACAAACAATAAAATAACAAATAATAAAATAATAAATAATAAAATAATAAATAATAAAATAACAAATAATAAAATAACAAATAATAAAATTACAAATAATAAAATAATAAATAATAAAATAACAAATAATAAAATAACAAATAATAAAATAACAAATAATAAAATAAAATAATAAAATAACAAATAATAAAATAACAAATAATAAAATAATAAATAATAAAATAAATAAATAATAACATAACAAATAATAAAATAACAAATAATAAAATAATAAATAATAAAATAACAAATAATAAAATAACAAATAATAAAATTACAAATAATAAAATAATAAATAATAAAATAACAAATAATAAAATAAAATAATAAAATAACAAATAAAAAAATAACAAATAATAAAATACTAAATAATAAAATAACAAATAATAAATAATACAATAACAAATAATAAAATAATAAAATAATAAATAACTAAATAACAAATAATAAAATAACAAATAATAAAATAACAAATAATAAAATAATAAATAATAAATAATAAAATAACAAATAATAAAATAACAAATATAAAATAATAAATAATAAAATAATAAATAATAAAATAATAAATAATAAAATAACAAATTATAAAATAACAAATAATAAAATAACAAATAATAAATAATAAAATAAGAAATAATAAAATAACTAATAATAAAATAAAAAATAATAAAATAATAAATAATAAAATAATAAATAATAAAATAACAAATAATAAAATAACAAATAATAAAATAATAAATAATAAAATAACAAATAATAAAATAACAAATAATAAAATAACAAATAATAAATAATAAAATAATAAATAATAAAATAACAAATTATAAAATAACAAATAATAAAATAACAAATAATAAATAATAAAATAACAAATAATAAAATAACTAATAATAAAATAAAAAATAATAAAATAATAAATAATAAAATAACAAATAATAAAATAACAAATAATAAAATAATAAATAATAAAATAACAAATAATAAAATAACAAATAATAAAATAACAAATAATAAAATAATAAATAATAAAATAACAAATAATAAAATAACAAATAATAAAATACTAATAATAAAATAACAAATAATAAAATAATAAATAATAAAATAACAAATAATAAAATAACAAATAATAAAATACTAATAATAAAATAATAAATAATAAAATAACAAATAATAAAATAACAAATAATAAAATAATAAATAATAAAATAACAAATAATAAAATAACAAATAATAAAATAATAAATAATAAAGTAATAAATACTAAAACCATAAATAATAAAATAACAAATAATAAAATAACTAATAATAAAATAACTAATAATAAAATAACAAATAATAAAATAATAAATAATAAAATAATAAATAATAAAATAACAAATAATAAAATAAGAAATAATAAAATAAAAAATAATAAAATAACAAATAATAAAATAAAAAATAATAAAATAAAAAATAATAAAATAACAAATAATAAAATAATAAATAATAAAATAATAAATAAGATAACAAAGTGCAACAACCAAAAAGTTGGCCCCAACACTATTTATTTTTTATTCCGGGTTGAATCACAAATAAAGCAATATTGAATATTTATAACCTTACGTTTGCAGATTTTCATTTACAAAAAGTTTTACTAAAAAGATACCTGGCTTTCGTTATATGTACATTTCTAACTGAAAGAAAAAAAGGTTTAATTTAAAAAAACATTTTGTTTTGTAAAAATTACAAAAATTACATAGTCTTTCATGCTATAGAATTTCCTTCGGATATGAATCCAAGTAAGATCTTCATTAACCAAGCATCAGATATTTAAAAGAATGTGTTAATACAATCCAATATTTATTTATTTACAAAACAAAACTTTGTGCAAATCTGATACTTTGGGCACCTCCACAAAGTGTTAGGAAGTGATTTAAAAACAATGTAATAGTTATTCATCATTGGAATTCTTTTGAGATGAGTAATTTGTATATTTTTTTTATTTACTTGCAGACTATTATCCTCATCTTTTATAGTTGTTGTTTAACGATGTTTTGGTCAACTATTCCTCTGGTCTTTGTCAAGTTGTTTCCTATCACGCCACGGTTTAACAATCTGACGAAGGCCAGAGGAATAGTTGGCAGAAACGTTGTTAAACTATAAAAAAATGAAGATAATAGTCCGCAAATAAATAAAAAAAAGGAAATAGTTGATTAGCAGAACAAAAATATAGAAAAAGAGGTTAGTAGAAAGATAACGAGGAGAGGTAGTTCATCAAGACACACAAATGCGATCAAGAATAGGATTGTTAATCAAGATATGGTGGTGACTGGGACAAAAGACCAGACATAGAGGTCAATGTATTTAGAGTTAGTTTACGGACAGTTTGGAGTTTTGCAACAGTTGAACACAGGTTGTGGTTCAGAGCAGATAAGGAGATGAATTGATTAACTGACTGATGAATATAGTCTCGACAGACAACTAATATGTAGATGTTAGTGTTTAGAGAATTGTTTTTCGTGATCGTATCACACACATACAGATCACAAATGATATTTACCAAATGTGTTGGAGTCTGTGTTTTATTTTGTTTCCCTTAAGTTGGTTTATTTTTTATGCTAGTGAACCAGTGCTTGCCCTCATTAATATGCAATAGAAGAGGAAGAAAACAACAGCGCACAGCATTGGAATCGGCGATTGTTGTCAGGCAGCGGAACACATGGTTTTACATAAATAAAACTTCTTTTTTTTTTTCATGTACAAAAAATGTGCAAAAATAGCAAAGAAATAAATGTGCATATTCTGTCATTATTGATTCAACTCGAAGAAAAATGAAAGAAAATGCTTAATCAGATTTAGGTAAAAAAAAATCTCAATTTCGTCATTGCTAATTCTGGGGTGCCTCAAATCTATTTGATCCAAAAATAAAGAAAAAAGAAATGTCTTACCCACAACATCTGCGAGTGTTTGCACTATCAAAGGATTCTTCCGCAAACCTCCGCACATGTAGACTACACCAATCTCATACCCATATTTTTGCATCTCCTCCACAATTAATTTTGTGCCGTACTGTAAAAAAGAAAAAAAAAAATCTCTGACACAGCCTTCTGATTCAGTTTACCCATCAGGTCAATGTTATCTGTTAGGATTGTAGTAGCAGTAGTGATTACGAATGACCACAGCAGCAGTGACAGCTCACAGTTTACGATTTTGAATCTGTGTTTGGTTTCTAAGCTTGGTGGGATTGGTGCTTCCCTTCTGTCTTGCCCAATAGGATGCCATCTTTCAAATGAGCTGAGGACATGATAGAAATTGATAAAAATAAGTTTACACACAACCTACTTCCTCTTTTCTGGTCAGGGAACCAAAGTGAGCTGATCCCTTTCACGGTACTTCTTCGAATTCCAATCTTCTCTCTTGGAATGTATCCTCACCCCTTGGGACGTTGGGCTCTAGGGTTTGAGGAGATGAACTCAACATGACTGGTATAGCCGCACACACATGGACTTATTATAATAAGCATACACATATGGCCGTGACTTCAACACGAATGTATGGTATGCATCCTTCATAATGAACACTTTTTCTTTTCTTGCAAACAGAGCATTCATTCTTTCTTCATAAAAGAACATTCTCCTTTTTATTCCTCTTTCATTAACATGTTTCAAAGCTCGGCTCTGATTGGTGCAAGCATTCAGCTCCCCTTCTGATTTACCAAATCGGTGGCCATCCTTCAGGCAAACTGATCACGTGATAAAAGTTGGCAAAAAGGGATTAACACACGGATTACTCCCTCTTTTGCGATTCAAAAGAAAAGAGGAAAAACTATAGCAAAAAGAGAAAATAAGTTGATCAGTAGAACAAAAGAATAGTTAATAGAAAGGCAATAGGGAGAAAGTTGAAATAGGATTGTTAATCCAGATGTTGCTGCAGTGACTTGGTTGGTTGGTTGGTTGTTTGTTTTATGGCATATCAACCCTTTTCAGGTTATTTAATACCGAATCCAGTTATTTTGAAGAAAAATTTTCTAATAGAATATATATATATATATTTTTGTCAAGTTGGTTTCTATTTAACCCATAGTTGGGACCCTAACAGGTACTACCACTCGGGGTCAGAGTGGACCTGGGAGCATTGTCAATTAAAGGGTGGCTCTATATTCCCCAAAGCCTGCAAGCTGGGGCCTCACCATCGGATATAGTTTAAGGTCATATCCAGGACCAGCAGTGACTTGGACCAGTGATTGGACATAAAGGTGAATGTATTTAGAGTTAGTTTTGTGACAATTTAGAGATAATCTTCAGTTTGTGACAGTTCAGGACAATTTCCAGTTGGGGATAGTTGAAGGTAGGTTGTGACACGGACTAGATCAAGAGAGTTTTAGGAGGCCGTTATGGGCTGATGTCAATCGATGACAAAGAGGACTCAACAAACAACTAGCGTTTAGAGGGTCGTTTCGAATGATGGTGTCACACTCTCATCCAGAGCCCAACTGATATCCATGGAACATGTCGGAGTTTGTATTTTCTCTTACGTTGTTTAATTTTTTATACTTGTAAACCCTTGCATGCCCTATGGCAATCGCCAATGTGAGATGATAGCAGAGAAGATGAAAGAGAAAAAGACCATGGAAACAGTGTTGGGGTTGGTGATTGTTGTCGAACAGGGGAGCACTTGGTTGCACAATTGTAATGTAGGAAGTTGAGCAGCGAGATTTCTGTTCACATTACATTCTGCATGTTAGTACAGGCAGGGTAGCAGGGAACAAAAAAAGAATTCCAAAGTTTAGCAGTCCAAGGGGAGAAACCATCAGAGTTGAAGGCTTTTTGGCATCTAGAAACTTAAACATTGAAGGAGTGGGATTTTGCTGCTTGCCAGGTTAGTTTATACAGCATAATCATGTTGACACACCGGTTCCCATAAGATCATCAAAGTTGAGTGACGTTGAGCTTGGCCAATACTAAAATGGATAACTATTTGGTAATACCAGGTGCTGTATGTGCTCAGAGTCTGGAGAGGGATGGGTGCCACCAGGCTATTTTTGCGCAAGACATGTTGCATGAAATAATGATCCTGGAGGGTTAAGGGATATGTCTGTTCAGGTTAGTTGAGGGTATATACCTCTAGGGGGTACCAGTGCTAGGAGTTTGTCAGAGCACGTTTCATTAAAGTATATGTAAAGCAGCAACCATTGTGGCAATGGGACAGGGGTTGGAGCTTGGTTTATAGTTTGGGGCTTATTAGATTGAAGGCTATTTTTAGAGCCTGTCTATGGAAGAGAATAGACACTAAGCATCATAAGATGAGGATCAAGGGTAAGTGGTGTAATCTTGGGCAAGGAATGGCACCCTCCCCTACATCTACCTTTTTACTGTTTTTTTTTTTTATTATTAAATCTATTTTGTATTACTTGTCAGTGACTGTTATAGCTAAACTTGAACAGTTGTGACTTACTGCAATTGCCTGAATGGTGGCCAGGTAGAGGAGAGCAAGATCTTCTAATGTGGATGACAAAGTTAAACCAGATATCTGCAAAATAAAAAAAAAATATTGAAATACAAGCATGCAATAACAGGTGTTAAGAAAAACACTTGAAGAGAATAGATCTCAGCCATCTCAAACAATACCCCCCCTCCACCACCACTGGTTTTCTAATGTACCATAGTGTGCAACAATATCACGTAGACAGCAATCACTGCAGTAAAATAGAGAGAGGAGCAGTACGAGGTAGCAGGACTGGTGACATCATGCAGAGATAGCAGCAGGGACAGTAATACAGAGAGAGTGGAGTGGGAGAGACGTGACAGCAAGAAAAAAGAGAGTAGACGATAATGAATTCCTGCTAGTCAGTGATAGCTCTGTCGAAATTTGTTATGTATAATGGAAAGCACCGACAGGAAATAAAAGTGTCTATCAAAAAAAACGTGAGTTGAAAGTATTTGTTTTATTTGTTTGGCATTTCAACGGGGTCGACAGACGAGAGGAAGAATGAAATGAGAACATCTTCTATAACATTACACTACTAATTCTCATATAATGCCACTAAACCTTTGCAACTACTACAGATGTAATTATTCATGGAGCTGTCTCCTTACAACGTCTCAATGAGAGACTTAGCTGTTTTCTGTGGGTAAAGTACAGTATTTGTGCATTGAATTTTTTTGCGAACTGTTATCCTGATCTTCATAGTTCTTGTTTCACCATGTTTCGGCCAATTATTCCTCTTGCCTTCTTCAGGTGATTAATTACGTGATAGGAATGCTGAGTCTTGTAACTGTATCCCCAGTAATTACTGCCTTCCATAGTTGTCGTCTCACAATGTTTTGGCCAATTAATCCTCTGGCCTGCTTTGGGTAGGATTGAAACTGCTATCTCCAGACAATGCTCACCTGGGACCATAGAAACTCAATGACTATCTACTGCGCCATGGGCCCCGAAGGTAAACATTGTTTAAAGATAGCGCTTTCAATCCTACCCAAAGCAGGCCAAAGGATTAGTTGGCCAAAATATTGTGAAACAGCAACTATCAAGATGAGGATAACAGTCGGTGAAAAAAATTCAATACACAAATTATGAAGCCTCATCTCAAAGAATTCCAAAAAATAAAAAATAATATATAAAGTACAGCATAGTTAACAGTTGAGGTAAATTAAATTCATTTAAGAACTTTGACTTAAATTAGAACATGACTTCATTCTTCATTTACGATTTTTTTCGAACTAATATGCATGCTGAATATTTCTTACATAGAAAACTAAACTCCTTACTATATTGAGTCATTCATATATATATATATATATATATATATATATATATATATATATATATAGACTTATATGTAATTATACTGAGTTCGTGAAATTCAGTAAATTTTCATATACCAATGAGTTTTAAGCCAAAAATGCTTGACTTAAAGAGTAAGCAACAAAATTATCAAATTTTATAATTGAGCATTAATATACTGTGTAAGCAAAAACAAGACTTCAAAACAAGGTGTTGGTGGCAACAAAAAGTGTATTTCAATTTACGTTACAATTGTTTCCATGTCCAGTTTGACAATTTCAAGCATTATGTCGTTTGAAAATTTTCAAAACCAGCATTTCTTCAGACTTTATGAATAAGCACACTTTTGGCAATGGAGCATTTTTTTTTTTTGAAGAGAAGGAAGGAAGGGGAAATCCCTAGATAGAAAGGCATGCGAGAAACATCTACCTTCTGATGAGTCAAGGCAGAAAAGATTTTAAAAATGGACATAATAATTATATGTTTCTGTGCTACGAAACAGATTCTGTCAAAAAATGAACATTTTCACATGCTGAAAGAAATAAACAGTAAGATAGACAACATCTTGGAATTTAGAATATAGACTTTTTGTCATTTATATATATATATATATATATATATATATATTATATTTTTAACATTACCATTAACATTAACAGCAATAATTACAGTTGTTTGAGTTAGAATGAATGCTTTATGCCAAATTGATGTATGTGTAATGCAGTCATTACACATCAATATCTGGGACTCACACGTTGTATGCAGACAGTCGCAAGGAAGCAATTCGGCTCACTTTTTTTTAAACAGTTGAAACAACAGACATTTATTTACAGGTACTTTCAGAATAACGCCTTGTCTCTTGTTCAAAAGTCTTCTCGTACTCCAATATGCTTAAGATTCTACCATATCAAATATGTGGTACCCTGTTTTTGTTCAATCATGTTTAGGAAGCATCTTTCCCTGTCACTCTCGGCCACCGTGTGTAACATGTCTATCTCTGTCCTTCTCGGGATCACATTTTTCTTTTTTTATAATCTTTTTCTTTCTTTCCTCTTTCTTTCTCACTATGACATTCCCCCGGTAGCGTATTTATTACATTGTATATCAAATCTAAATAGAAAATTAAAAAAAGACAAACAATTTACTTCAGGTCATTTATATAATCCCCTCCCCCTTTTTTTTTTACAAGTGATATCATTATCATAAATATCATTAAAAAAAACTCCAATGGCTGTCATTGTCTAGCATATGTGTTTCTTCTTGATTCTACACAGTCTCTTATGGTCTTGTGTACTGGGAAGTACTGGGAACATCACTGTCTGGAAAACAGAAATTGTCAATAGACTTGTGTAAAAAAGATACACATCCAGTTAATATATATTATTCCTTAATCGGAATTCATTTTTGAGATGAGCATTATATATATTAATTTTATTTTTATTTCGGACTATTATTCGCATCTTTATTAGTTGTTGTTTTTTCATCTTTTATTGGTTTGTTTATTCACAACGTTTCGGCCAACTATTCCTCTGGCCTTCGTCAGGTGGTACTCCTAACTGCATTCTCAGTCATCACTGCCATCCGTAGTTGTTGTCGTCTCACCACATTTTGGCCTAGTAAACCTCTGGCACGCTTTGGGTGGGATTGAAACTGCTATCTTCAGACAATGTTCATCTGGAACTGTAGAGATTCAACGTCTCTATCAACTGCGCCACGGGCTCCGAAACGTGAATAAACAAACCAATAAAAGATGAAAAAACATCCAGTTAATGTGTGGAGGAGGGTTTATCTAAGAATAAGACTAAGTGGTATGAAGGGTAGGTCAACTAGTTGAATGGAAAAAAATACACACACACCCTCTTGCATAGATTGAAATATTTATTATAGTCTCCTTCTTCTTAGCTTGACTTCGTGAACAAAGATCCTATGAAGGGGGCTGTCCACATCGACTGCAGGCATGCTTGTGGCTGACGAGCCTGATGTGGGACAAGCAAGTTTGGCTGCAGCAGCTGCAGTCAAAAGTCTCGTCAGGTATGGCTGCTGAGTCTTCCCGGATCTTCCTCCTGCAGCATTTCTCCCACAGATTCTCTGTGCAGGAGACCTCAAAGGAGGTGACAGCCTGGTGAACAGTGCATCGCCAGGTGTCACGGTCAGCAGCGAGAGTAGACCACTGGTAGTGGTTAATGTGGCAGACACTGAGGAACGACTTCTTTAGAGAGTCTTTAATAATTATATATATATATATATATATATATATATATATATATGTCATTCCAAGACCACCAGTGTAACACGTCTCTCTCTGTCCTCTTTATAATCTTTTTTTCTTTCCTCGCAGTTATGTCACCTTGCACATGTTGGTTGTTGCTGCTGCTGCCACCATACGCATGTCTGCACTCTGTTACCTGAATTTATGCTAGTTAATATAACATCTTTGGATACCCACACATCTACAACTGCAATGCCTATTTTGGAATTTCACCTATGTATTTGATGTAAGCATGCACCCTATGGGACGTTCCTTCAATACATTTTATTGATAATTTAGTGATGGGTGTATTTTCAACTGTTGGGGAATTACATAATTAGGGAATATTTTGTTTAATAAAACTTTCTTGGCTCATAAAAAACATTTCAGGTACATAACACAAATAGCAATGTTTACCATTCCTCGGAGATTTGGGTCAGCCAGTGGGGACCGGTTACCATGGAAATCTGGCCACATATGCAAATCGGAAGTGAGGAAAGCAACAGATTTTAATCCTTGTTTGTCTTTAAGGTCTTGGAGACTTTCATTGAGGATGGTAAAAACATGACACTTCCTGAAAAAAAGCATAAGAGACAGAAAGAAAAAAAAAATTGAAAATGAGGATTTTAACCCTTTATGACCTGAATTATGATGTAGATGATTAAAACAATATTTATTGTTAATTTTAGTTAATTTAAAAGGGTAAAAATACTATGATTGTCTTCAAACTGGGAGAATTATGAAGTCCAAGAGTTAAACTACCACTGAGAATTTTTGCATTCCTAAACTTACCTTGATTATTATCCATAGTGTTTGAAAATAGCGTGTTTATGACAACAAACGAAATTCTCTGAGACAGATGGCGACATACTGAATGTAAGCAATGGACAGTTGCAATCTGGAGGAATCTAGTAGTTATACTGAACTTCTAGAAGTGTAAGCCATGTTTAGTTTCAGAAACGTTTCAGATGGTTCGTTGTTCTAAACAAGTCCTGAGAGGTGACTGGTTTGCAGTAGGCAGAATAGTTTCCGATGATTCGTTGTTCTAAACAAGTCTTCAGAGGTGACTGGATTGCAGTAGACAGAACAGTTTCCGATGGTTCGTTGTTCTAAACAAGTCTTGAGAGGTGACTGGTTTGCAGTAGGCAGAATAGTTTCCGATGGTTCGTTGTTCTAAACAAGTCTTGAGAGGTGACTGGATTGTAGTAGACAGAACAGTTTCCGATGGTTCATTGTTCTAAACAAGTCCTGAGAGGTGACTGGTTTGTAGTAGACAGAACAGTTTCCGATGGTTCGTTGTTCTAAACAAGTCTTGAGAGGTGACTTGTTTGCAGTAGACAGAACAGTTTCCGATGGTTCGTTGTTCTAAACAAGTCTTGAGAGGTGACTGGATTGTAGTAGACAGAACAGTTTCCGATGGTTCATTGTTCTAAACAAGTCCTGAGAGGTGACTGGTTTGCAGTAGGCAGAACAGTTTCCGATGGTTCGTTGTTCTAAACAAGTCCTGAGAGGTGACTGGTTTGCAGTAGGCAGAATAGTTTCCGATGGTTCGTTGTTCTAAACAAGTCTTGAGAGGTGACTTGTTTGCAGTAGACAGAACAGTTTCCGATGGTTCGTTGTTCTAAACAAGTCTTGAGAGGTGACTGGATTGTAGTAGACAGAACAGTTTCCGATGGTTCATTGTTCTAAACAAGTCCTGAGAGGTGACTGGTTTGCAGTAGACAGAACAGTTTCCGATGGTTCGTTGTTCTAAACAAGTCTTGAGAGGTGACTGGTTTGCAGTAGGCAGAATAGTTTCCGATGGTTCGTTGTTCTAAACAAGTCTTGAGAGGTGACTGGATTGTAGTAGACAGAACAGTTTCCGATGGTTCATTGTTCTAAACAAGTCCTGAGAGGTGACTTGTTTGCAGTAGACAGAACAGTTTCCGATGGTTCGTTGTTCTAAACAAGTCTTGAGAGGTGACTGGTTTGCAGTAGGCAGAATAGTTTCCGATGGTTCGTTGTTCTAAACAAGTCTTGAGAGGTGACTGGATTGTAGTAGACAGAACAGTTTCCGATGGTTCATTGTTCTAAACAAGTCCTGAGAGGTGACTGGTTTGTAGTAGACAGAACAGTTTCCGATGGTTCGTTGTTCTAAACAAGTCTTGAGAGGTGACTTGTTTGCAGTAGACAGAACAGTTTCCGATGGTTCGTTGTTCTAAACAAGTCTTGAGAGGTGACTTGTTTGCAGTAGACAGAACAGTTTCCGATGGTTCGTTGTTACACACAAGTCCTGAGAGGTGACTTGTTTGCAGTAGACAGTTCCACAGAGCAAAATATTCTTACAGTGTCGAGACGGAAAAAAACATGTGAAATTGCTCCAGAAAAAGTTTAATATTTATGAAGCAATTCTGGTTTCTGATTGGTTTGTAGCAGAACGTGAATTAATTCAATTCGTCAGTTCCTAGCAGCATCGTTTATAAATAGAATCGTCCGACTGTGTCATTTTTATTGTCTTCGTTTGTTTTAATTATTTGAGGGAATATAATTTCATCTTCTTCATATGACGGGTTTTCGTTTGTAAAATTAAACGTGTCTGTGAATTTTACACATCAGATTCTTTTTATTTTATTTTTTTATGGAAAAAATACTAAATTGGCAACAATACGTACACGGCATGTTTGAATCAATTTCCACTTTATTTATACCATTATATTCATTTATTTACGACTGAAAAAATTAGTTCAACCAGGTTATAAGAAGGTTAATCTAAATCTAATGAATATGACAGGTGACGTCATTGGAGTACAGATAGGAGCAGGTGCTAAGTGTAATTGCAAGAGCTAGGAAGGGATGGGAGTAATTCAAGAAACTTTTGACATTACTAACTAATTTCTGATGACTTCAAAGGAAGATTAAATTTGGACAGTATAGAGAGATGTTTACAGAACAGGAGACCTTGTTGGTCTGGTCACATCAATCCTTTACTGACAAATTGTACTTTTAAGTTGCCGTTCAAAAAACAATATTTCTTACTCTTAAGGTGTGTCAGCCCAACTGGTTTTCAAAGTACAGGTCTTTGCATTATTCAACAAGTGAATGAGGGGGTTGTTTATGTTTGTGTGCCAGTTGCATGCTATCTTCCGTCACGCATGGGTTTCATGATTAAAAAGTTTATTTATTACAGAAAAAAATTTTTGGTGGTAAAGAGTTAAAAGAATGGATGAGAGTTATTTTTTTTTCCTTTGTTTTTTTTTAACAGAAATTGCTCCAGACAAGGAATGAAGTCACTTGATTTAAGGAGCTAAATAAATAAACACATAATACTATTTCAAGATCAAAAACTAGCCAATGATAAGTGTTACATAAATATATATTCTGACCCAGAAAAATAGCAATTCTTCTTTCTTTTATTAGAAACATTGCTCATGGAATGTGAGGACTAAAGGATAAAATAAGGGAAGCAAGAGTTATGAGGTTACCATACCTTTTAGTAGAACAGTTGTGGCAGCAGGATCAGTTCACAGGGAAAGGCGAAGGAAAACAGGAGGAATTAACAAGACTGGACTTAAGAGAAAGAGGGATAAATGAGAACCTGGACAGAAATAGGTTAGTTTAGAAGTCAATTTCCTAAAGCGGTCCAACACGGATGTTAAACTAAATATAATAATAATGACATAACAAATATTACTAGTTGGACGCCAAACAGGTTCCATGGAA
Source organism: Euprymna scolopes (assembly GCF_053919585.1). Lineage (NCBI taxonomy): Eukaryota > Metazoa > Mollusca > Cephalopoda > Sepiida > Sepiolidae > Euprymna > Euprymna scolopes. Next base: position 48,239,897 of record NC_136518.1, read on the forward strand.
GTTACTCGACTGAGCTCCAATCTCTGGTTCCTCCTCGAAAAATATTCACAGCAAGAACTCGTCTTATT
>NC_136518.1:48242464-48377464 GCF_053919585.1 Euprymna scolopes
TATATATATACACACTATTTCTATATAAACATTCACCTACAGATGAGTTTTATGCTTATGTAATCTTTAGTGTCGATGTTAATTACTGCAGTTCGAAGGATTTGAACCTGTGTACAAAGTCGTCTTTGACTCTTAAACCACATCAATATATGTATATATATATAAGTATATATATATGTATGTGCATATGTATATATATGTATATATATATATATGTGTGTGTGTATATATATATATATGTGTATATATATGTATATATATGTATATATATATGTATATATATATGTATGTGTATATATATGTATGTGTATGTATATATATGTATGTGTATATATGCGTATGTATATATATATGTATATGTGTATATATATGTATGTGTATATATATATGTATGTGTATATATATGTGTATATATATATGTGTATATATATATATGTGTGTATATATATATATATGTATGTATATATATATATATATATATATATATATATATATATATATATATGTATACTTTCAGTTTGGTTGCGAGTGTAATGCCTCTCCTCTTCCACACATTGTCTCTAAGCCTTCCAAATGCACTGCTCGCTGTGGAGATCCTATGGTTAACCTCAATGTCAATGTTGGCGGTGCGGGAGAGGGTGCTGCCAAGGTAGGTGAATTGCTCCACAGCATGGATCTTCTGCCCTTTGACAGTGATGCCGGGTTCATGGTATGCATCTCCTGAGGCGGGTTGGTACATAACTTCTGTCTTCTTTGTACTGATGGTGAGACCAAAGTTGTCACAACTGGTGGAGAATCCGTCCATTTGACGTTGCATCTCTATCTTATTTGGGGCATTAAGGGCACAGTCATCGGCAAAGAGAAGGTCTCTGATGATGGTTTCCCTCACTTTCGTAACTGCCTGCATTCGCCTGATGTTAAACAATTTCCCGTCACATCTGTACTTGATGACAATGCCAGAGTGACTGTCTTTGAAAGCGTCCTGGAGCATGGCAGAGAAAACCATGCTGAAGTGTGGAAGAGGAGAGGCATTACACTCGCAACCAAACTGAAAGTATACCGAGCGGTCGTCCTGACAACCCTACTCTACACCTGCGAAACTTGGACGCCATATAAAAGACATGAAAAACAGTTGAATGGCTTCCACCTCAGATGCCTCCGTAATCTTCTCAACATCCGCTGGCAAGACAGAATTCCTGACACAGAAGTTTTGAAGCGCGCGGGGCTCCATACCATCACCACCATAATCCGCAAAACCCAGCTCCGGTGGGCAGGCCATGTCTATCGCATGCACGACAGCCGAATCCCCAAACAACTTTTCTATGGGGAACTCAGCCAGGGAAAGCGGAATGCAGGGGGCCAAAAGAAACGATATAAAGACTGTCTGAGAACGTCCCTAAAAGACTTTGACATTAGCCCCCAGTCTTGGGAGAGTCGCGCTGCTAAACGTTTGGCCTGGCGTTGCGTCATCAGCCTAGAAGCCGACAGGGCAGAGAATCAACGCATGACACACGACCAGCAGAAGCACAAGAGGAGGAAGGAGAGAGCTGCCGGTTCACAGCCTGCCGATACCGCCTTCACGTGTCCAGAGTGTGGAAGAGTCTGCTGAGCACGGATGGCCTCATCAGCCATCTCAGGACCCACAAACCCCTGACGCCGAACTGATTGATACCTTGGTCATCGTCGACTTTGACGGACGAGCAAGAAAGAAGATATATATGTATGTGTATATATATATATATATATATATATGTATGTGTAGATATATATATATATATATATATATATACACACTATTTCTATATAAACATTTACCTACAGATGAGTTTTATGCTTATGCAATCTTTAGTGTCGATGTTAATTACTGCAGTTCGAAGGATTTGAACCTGTGTACAAAGTCGTCTTTGACTCTCAAACCAACATCAATAAGAGTAAGAAGTGGACCTTAAGTTTATGTAACTTTCACTTTCCTTATTTTGTGCCTTGATCTCACATTTCATAAGTGATGTTTCTGACAAAGGGAGGAGAATTGCTGTTTTCTGTGTCGGAATCATCTAGCCATCTAACACTTATCATTGTTTTTTTATTTTTTGCTTCTCACATCAAGTGGATTCACATGTCTCAGTTCATAAACAGTTCTCATAAGTCATCCAATTTTGTTCATTCTGTGCATAATCTCAATCCTTTTATAATATTCTTCATCATTCATCTGCCAATATACCTATACTTATCCTCGAGTAGCTTTTGGCCTAGATAATTTTATTTTGTACTTAACCGATTGTATTCTGAAGAATTAAAAGAGGAATACTTGGCGATAAATATTTTAGACGTTGAAGGAATTGAAAATCTAATATATGTATGTCTTACCTGTCTTTTGCTTGTTGCTGTAGCAAGCCAAAGGCACTATGGTTTTCTACGATGTGGTCGAGCTAAAAAAGATGATCAATATCAGGTGTTATATAACAGATCAAGTATTAATTTTTATTTCTACAAACATACGTGTGTGGCACAATGATAAAAACCCTTTCGGAGGGACTTTTAAAAAAACTTGTGCCTCTTTTAGGCATAATTTAAATTCTGTTATTTAAAACATGGCAACTTCAGAGCATGTCATAAATTAAGTTTTTATCCACTGACAGATATTTTAAAATAAATCGTCCAATTCCAGCACCCAAATGTCTCAACCGAGATAATTAATTCTCAGGAGAGAATTAATAGAGAAATTTCTGCCAGTAACGATGCTGAGAATTCGACACAAGACATGTAGCCGACACTATATCAATCTCTGAATGTGTCTACTGCTTCATCATGTTTAACACACAAGAAGCTGGTTACCCTGCCCAAGACGTAACAACCATCTCAGAGACATCCCCATGATATGAACTAATGAAAATACTCTCCCTAGCAATGGTTCTTATCATACAGTGCATATTTGTTTCAGTTAGAAGCCCAAATGTCAAGGTGAAAATGAAAAGGAGAATGACTTTGGAAAAAAACTTTTGGAAAACGTGAGTAACCATGTGACAGAAATTAATTTTAATTGCATGCATTTGATTGAATTAGCTTCTCTTTATTTTGTCATTATTTTAATATATTTTTGTTTTATTGCTTTAAACTTTTCAAACTCTGGAAGATTTGATTATTAGTAACCAATTCTAACTTTAATGAGGTCATTCCCCACAAGAAAATAAAAGAAGTTGTTAGATGAATTTATAAGAATTTATTACTTGCATTCAAGATGGTTTATATAATATAAAAAGAGTTTTGTATATATATATATATATATATAATTAGTGATGGAGCAATTCCAATATTTTTCCTGATTCCGATACAATTACCAATTTTGTTTTAAATCTCCAATTTCGATACAATTACTGATTCTAATTCTTTTTAAATCTCCAAAACTTTTTTCAGATTACCGTTACATGTAATATATACGTATGTTTTCAGAAATTGTACCAAATACACTTCTAGGGAGTAACTTATAGATTTTAGTTTTACTAGTAGTTTTAAATCAATAACTAAATTAAGTTAAAAAAAAATTTGGAAAATAGGCAAAAATATTTATTGTTTTATCATTAGAACCAGCAATGAAAAATTAAGTTAAAAAAAAAAAATGATTAAAAGAATTGTTTTTGGCACTGGAAAACAGGCAAAAAAATTTTCTGATATCTTCCATTTTCTGATTTTTTGAAATCCTGATTCTGATTAAGGGCTTTTACTACTACAACTCTGCTGGAACGTCTCATCATGCACCTATCTGAGACTTACACAATAGTCCAGCATCCTAAAACTAAAGTAAACATTCCTGCTCCACCTCTCAATTTTGCAAATTCTTATCGATAATACAGTCAGAAATAAAAAAAAAATAAACTAAAACTACAGATATCAGAAGATCTACATATAATTACTAAGAAGACAGCAATAAAATAATAATAAACAGTAAAAACGTCCTCAAATGCCTTTAATACTAACATCCTATTAATACTACACCTAATCTTAACAGTTTCTGCCAAATCATTAAAATATTAAGGAGTTTATGCTCTTTACCTAATCCTCTAAAAGTAGTCCCAGAAGGAAATGAAAATGCTAGGGTACCTAAATAATATGGCAAGTTCATCAACTTGTTCCAACTTGAAATCTGAACATTCATCAAGTAGTTCAAAGGATTTCCAATTTCAACAAGATACGGTTGAAGAAGGTTAGAGGCTACATTGGCCAGAACATTGTGAAAATAACATAATAAAGATGAGAACAGTAATCTGAAGAATTCAGATATTATGTATAGAAAAATAAGTAAAAAAAAAACAAAAAAAGGACATACCAATTTACCAGCTACACTTTGTCCACCTTCACTTGACCAAAAATGAGGCACCATCGAAGAATAATATGGACCCCAGACACCAGGAACAAATTTTGGAGATGCACTTATCTAGTTGAAAAGAATAAATAAATAAATCGTAAAAATTGGTATTTTCAAGAAAAGCAACTATTTGAAATTGGTTTGGTTTGTTTTATGTCATATCAACATTTGTTAATGTACACCAAAGTTAAGCAACATTGAGTTTGGTCATTACTAGATAGGTGATCATTTGGGAATACCAGGCGCTATATGTAGAAGAACCTTGACATCTCTCTGCAAAATCTGGAAAACCTAACATCATCATCTCCCTTGATCAAGATATATATGCAACTGGGGATTGCTTATAAATTTAATATTCCTATGACACTTCTTCTTTCGAAGGAAGCTGGTTCAACCCACCTAGGGTGAATGCTGGAATGTCAAGTTACTGTTTTGGTGCCATGACCAGGATGATACTTCTGACAGATTTGTTATCATTATTCTATGGAGCTGTTATTAAAAGAAACATGTTTACAAAATAGAACATTAGGATGGTTTTACATGAAACAAAACATTAATGTACAATTTATTCATAAGTTGCTATTCATAATTGTATACAAGTTGCTATTTTGGTGCTGTGACCAGGATGATACTTCTGATGGCTTTATTAACATGATTATGCAAAAACTATTATAGAAAAGGCACAGTATAAAAGGGAAAATCAATACATTTTACATGAAACAATTTATTCAAGGAATTTGGTGTTGTGATGTTAAGTCTTTTAAATAAAAACTTCAATGATGTAAGCTTCATTTCACATCGTTTTCACCATAGTAGGTCAGAATAGTTTGTTTACTGCAACGGAATATCTGATATTGGAACCATACACTATGGATTGAAGCAAAAGGGTTGCATATCTTTCTTTGGGTTATTTAATGGCAAATCCAGCTATTTTTGAAAAGGGTTTTATGCTTCAAGTTCTTTATATCTTCAAATATTTATTCATGGAGTCTGGTTTTGTTATTCTGTTTTATATATCAACCTTTTTGGAGTTATTGTATCTAGTAATTTGGGAAAGAGATTTTCTTCTTCAAGTTCTTTATATTTTCAAATATTTATTTATGGTGTTTGGTTTGATTGTTTTGTAGAAGAAAATAGTTATTTTTGTTTTTGACTTTGCAACACTTGGTTGAGTTTTGCAAAGAGAAAGTAAAAACAAAATGATATCAATGTTTGGTGCAGTTTTTTGGTCAGGAAGCCAGTATCTTCAGACGGCTTGATCTGGTAGCACCAGATGCCCTAACAGATATTACCACTTTGGGCTAAAATGGACCTGGGAGCAATAGTAACTTAGGGACAACTCAACATTCCTTGCAGTCAACAAATGTAGCCACACTGAGTGTCTTTTTAGTTTATACCCAAGATCAGACAATCATAGGGGAAAATTCCAGATATTGGTGGTCCTGATATTGTATTTCAGGAGAATTGCAACACAGCTTAAAAAAGAAGCATACAGTTTCTGTAGTAAAAGTCATATTCAGTTTAGCGATTAAACGCATAAACCCCAATAAGTCGAAATGCCACATCGTTTATGGTAACATCGATAATGCACAGCTTGCTCTCTGGATTTATAAATACTGAATTACACAACGTATTTAAAATATGCTTAACTAGCTGAGGGAATCACTAAAACAAACAACATATATCCGAATCAAGTTGTCAAAGCTCATGTTCAACTCGAAGTTTACAAAAGGCATCTCTCAAACCTTGAACATTTAAATTAGCTAATCTGAGAGCCAGTGTGGTAATTTAGAGTTGGGCACCTGGAATGAATACAGACAGTCTCCTTGATGAACCATAGGTTATCTCAGTGGTGATGAGTAGGGCTAGGATGATAGCATATTCTTTTCATTGTTTTGACTCTTGAGTGTGTATCCCTGGATATCTTATATGCTTTTATATAGAATGATGTGGTTCTCTGTTGTCTGTGTTGGATATATACTCGAGAGTCAAAACAATGAAAAAGATATGCTGTTGTCATAGCCCTAGTAATGAGTCGATCCAGATACAAATCGTCGCTGTCTAATCGGAATGTTAATTTTATGACCCTATATTATATAATGCTGGGTGCATTTTTATAAGGACTTGTCTAACAGGGAGTTTTTCTTAATAGTGCAAGTCAGTGTCATTGAAGAAGGTGAGTAGTGAGTATATGTCAAAAGCACTATTCGCTTACTCCATCATTACTTCAAACACGGCACAAAGAGCCATCAGTTTGTGCCGGTATATATATATAATATTCATCTCTGCTACCTTCCTTTTATCAGTTGAATAGAGACAATAGCTAAAAAGGAAGATCTGCAAAAAGGAATAACAAACAAATAATAAAAAAAACTCTGACCTTTGACCTCTAACACCTGGTTCTGGAAGAAAATCTGATCAAAGTCTCTTAAGAATATTTAGTAAAACTTACCGCCATGTGACAATTTGATGTTCCACCAATAAGAGCCATTCGGTTCACCAATTCTGGGATTTTCATTCCTTCTGGTATGCATCCCAAACATCCTGAATAAAAAAAAAAAAAAAAAAAAAGATTGGATTTTGGATTATTTGAATTATTCAAACTACTATTTTTATCTTGGGTGTTATTTTCTCGTTTTTGTTCTCTGTCCTGTAAAACAAGAACGAGTTTTACAATGGGAGAGGGAAAAGGATTACAGTATTAATATGTTTGGTACATTTTAAGTTAGAAAACCAGTCAAGAAGAGTGTGGGGGGGGGGGAGATAGAAAGAGAAAAGGGAAATGGGAAGAAGGAAAAGGGGAAAAGGTGGATTGTTGCTTTTGTTTTTAGTTTTGCAGAACATAAAGTTTTGCAAAAGGAAGTAGAAAAACAAAAAGCATCAATGTTAGGTGCGTTTCATCTCAGGAAGCCAATATCTTCAGACAGCCTGATCTGGTAGCACCAAGTGCACTTAAGGAGATGGCCAAAATCCTTATAGTAGAAACAATAGAAAAATAGCAAGAAACAGTAGAAAAATAGCGAGACAGGAGAGAGCAATTGGGTGGAGCCTCTAAATAGGTAGAAATTGTCTGGTATTTGGAAGAATGCCCAGTTTCTCTGGTAATGAAAAAAATATATTTTTTTTTTTTTTTTTTTTTTTTTTTTTTACACAGTGATCACCACTTATCAAGGCCCGGAAGCCACTCAGGGATAAGGGTTATTGTGAGTACATCACGTTAGTGAGGAGATTTTATGAAGTGTTTAATTAGGGGGGCAGTTCATTAGGAATTTGTTAACATTAGACTTGAAGACATCCAAGTTGTAGTCCGGAGGGAAGCAGGCAGACGGAACAGAGTTCCACAGGCGTGCAGTTCTAAGAAAGAAGCTTTGTTCATGAAATCCGCGTTTTGATTTAGGCACAGATATAGAGTGGGGGAAATTTTTCACAGTGGATTCAGCTAGACGGGTGTTTTTCGTGAAAGATTGGCGAGGGGGGACCAGGGATTGGAGTTCAGACGAGCACCTGCCATGAAAATAACGATAAAACAAGGATAGGCTCGCAACGTCTCTTCTGTGGGAGAGGGGTTGCAGGGTAGAGAAAAGGGCATCCCCCACTAAACCACGAAGTCTATTTTGTACTCTGTCAAGGCATGATAGGCTGTTTTTGGCAGCTCCTGCCCAGATATGGCAACAGTATTCCATCCTTGGCCGTACTTGGCTTTTATAGAGATAGAGAATTGCATCAGTAGTGAGATATCTTCTGGAGCGGTAGAAGGATCCCACCATCTTTCCTGCGACCTTGGCAACAGACTTGATGTACGTATTCCATTTCAAATCAGGAGTAAAGGTCAAGCCCAGAAGCTTGTCAAAACACGGGGCCTCACCCAGATGAGAGCCATCCATCACAATTGATGCCAGCTGGGGATCAGAGCGTTGATGATGTAAGGATAGGAGTTTGGTTTTGGATGCATTAAAGGTAACTAGCCACATCTTCCCCCACTGAACCACGCGCTCGAGATCAGAGGAGAGAGAATCCGAGAGAACTTCGTCATTTACAGCCTTTGATGTGTTGCCGTAGATGGTCGTGTCATCAGCATAGATGTCAACGAATGATTTAAGCATGTGTTTAGGGAGGTCATTGATGTAGATCAGGAAGAGAGTTGGGCCCAGGATTGACCCCTGAGGGACTCCAGCATTTATATTGCAGGCCTCCGATGTTTGTCCATCTACCACTACTCTTATGAGCCTATCACTACTCTTATGAGCCTACCACTACTCTTATGAGCCTATAGGGCTACAAGGAAGCAAATATTATGATACTATGAAAGTGACCCATGAGTCACTAAGTGGTGAAGGGGAACAATAGATAGGAAGTGTCATACAAATGTACAATGAAATAGGAAGCAACAAAAAGGAATCTGTAGGTATTTTTAGATTGAGCCTTTTAGATCTGACAATGACAATAGAAGCCTACAGACTACAAGGGAAGGGCAGCTTCCAGGTGGTCAGGGGTGGGGGCGACTTCAGACACCGATGCAGAGAAGACAGGCAGTTGACAACTAGATGCCGTTCATGGACGATGGGAGTTGATAGCGACAACAGTTGGACAGTTTTTAGTTTACTGTGAAACAGAGATAGAGCCGAATTGTGACTGACAGACGAGCCTAGCCTTGGTAGTACGCAGGGGTTGGACTATAGTTTCACACATACCTAGATTCCATCTGATATGTATGTGAAGCATTGGCGTAGTGTTTTTCGTGTTTATTTTGTTTTAATATTTATTTTTGTGGACCCACGTGTGGTCTCAGTGACAGTCACCAGTGAGAAAAATGACGATCAGGCCATAAGAAACACAGTGAACGAAAAATACCACGAAAGTCAGCAGTTTGTCAGGGCAGCACACATCTGGTCACAATATCAATTAAGTTTTGCAAAAGAGAACCAGCAAGATCAATGGATCTAATATATGAACTCTAAAGGCAACTAATTCATAAAGTAGTTCTGTAAACCTTGTCCAAAGTGTTTGAAATGTTTTGGATGTGAATTCTAAGAATGTCGACTGGCAAAACTTGGCTTAATTTGTATTGTTATATTGATTTTTTTACATCTTTTTAATAGCTATGGGAAACATTGATTAAGAATGAATAGTTCTATGAGCAATGATTGGAGATACTCAGCCTACATTCACAAGCATGTAGACCTCATCCTTCCAGCCTCTACAGGTAACTCTGGTGCAACATATTCTGAAATATGACATCCAAGTTTCATTCTTCTATTTTGTTTGGGATATCCAGCACCTGGAACGAATTCAAAGACTTGCAGATAGTCCATGGGTTCCACACAAAGTCGTATGAACAATGATTGCATTTGTATTCGCAGGAGCAGAAGCATGAAAACCACATTCTTGTTCTTAGCATCATGCACAGCAATTACAATGTGCCTCGTAACCTCTTTTTCATACAAGTTCCACAGGATCGAGGGGGGGGGGTCTTGGGAATTCAGAGACAACTTTGGCTAAATCGCTAGGAGTTTTTTTTTTTTTTTTAAATTTTTGTCACTGCAGGATGGAACAGACTGCCAGAAGTCTGATTTGCTTTTAATGGCTATGATCTTCCATTGATTGCTTAAAATCGTAAAAAGAATTATTTTCTATAAATAGAAAAACTACTTGATCAATTTATGTTATTTTTGGAATATGACATATTTGTTTCATGAGGAATGCATATATCATAAGGATTTTTCTGTATTTTTATTCTTTAATATTGGGGGAATTCTGGAGAATCACCATATTTTTTATTTATTTGCCTACAGGCAATATATATTGCCACTGAAGTATAAGGGGCTACTGTGTTAGTGGTCAAATTTATTTATGTGCAACCTGGGTGGGGAGTTGGACAAGCAGTTGTTTGTTCCTCTTACATTTAAATACTTGTATTTATACAATTCAGGGGAGATAACTAGAATATGGTTCAAGGAAAATTATTTTTAATATACTGACCCATAATGAAATGTTATTCAGTTCCTGTTTTGAACCAGTATCTAGCTCCTACTTACCAAGTACACCTGCATGGGCATCAATGATGGAAGTTGCAACAATTGTTCCTTCATTTAATCCGAGTTCAATAGCTGCTGCCGAGGACAGTCCACTCTGACATACAGCCTCGCCTGGAGATTTAACTTCTTGACCTAAAATCCAAATCATAAATGTTTATATAATAAAAGTGATTTTTTTCATCAATGTGAAGTCTTAGAAATCAAGACGCTCCTTTTTGTGGCTAATATTTGATTTTTATATGAAAAGAGACATCTAGTGATAGATCTAGAGAAAGAGAGAGAGAGAGAGAGAGAGAGAGAGAGAGAGAGAGAGAGAGAGAGAGAGAGAGCAAAAAGCTCATTTCAGAGCTTAAGTTTTATGGTTTTTTTATATTTAACTGGCTTTGCAAACTCACTTTTTTCTAATTTGAATAATTTAACACAGGTTCAATGTGTGATGCAATGAGTAACATTATTTTATTCTCTCTCTCTCTCTCTCTCTCTCTCTCTCTCTCTCTATATATATATATATATATATATATATATATATATATATATATATATATATATATATATATATGCAAGCAAGCAAAAACGGTCCACAGAATTTTATAATTATTAACACACACACACAAACACACATATATATATGTGTGTGTGTGTGTGTATGTTAATAATTATAAAATTCTGTGGACCGTTTTTGCTTGCTTACACATATACATATATATATATATATATATATATATATATATATATGTATGTATATATATATATATATATGTATATATATATCACATTTAAATCTAGATATTATGCCTACACAATTTTACCATAAAGAATCGCCAGTGTCATAATTAATACATAAATGTTTAAACAGAGAACTTATCTGATAACTAAATGTTTCACTTCTAGCTGATGGCACTCATCATATTTCTTTTTAAAACTTTTGAAATCACTACTATATATTGGGTACAATATAATAATCAATAGAGAATTGGCTCTATAAAAATAAATACAAAATCTGCATAAATTAAAATATATTTAAGCATATTTTAAGACCGGGCAACATACACACACACACATATATATATATATATATATATATATATATATATATATATATATATATATATATATATATATATATAAGAATAACAACCACCAAAATTAAGTTTATGTATAGATATGAAAACCTTTGCCTGTGTTATTACTTCAGACATTGTAGTAGGGTGGAAAATATAACTCCCAGTATACCACCTTTATTTAAATCATATAAATAAACTTGTATATTTGTTCACAGACTGTTAACTTGACCAGATGGACATATATTTAATAAATAAATAATTTAAAAAATGTGGTGATGCCTTTGTAAAAAAAAATTAAAAAAAAAAAAAGAGAAAAAATGGGCAGATAAAAAAAAACGAGGAATAAAATAAAACTAGTGCTTATCAATAAAATAGATGGATAATGAAATCGCCACTAGAAAAGAAAAAACAACCATAAAGACCTAAGATAGGGAAATAACAGCGATGAGGATATAATATTATTTCAGATCAAAGTGAAAACTTAGGCCAATAAACAACTGCCAAGTTAAAATAATACCAATACCTCCCCACTGCAACTGCTTGACCACACTGAATCATACTTCCCCTGTCTTCCTTCAACTCCCAATCCTACTACTTTTCTTCACCACACCTCCCTCTAAAACCTCTACTGCTTATATACACAAAGTATACATCTCACTTTCAAAGCGTAAACCACACCCGAATATATTTTATAAAAAACGAATGTAATCTTGACTCTTGTTTCAATATTGTTACTTTTTTGGTCTGAAAAGTGAAATTATCTGTGTGTGTGTGGGGGGGGGGTACATTTCTCTATCAAACTACTTTGTTAATTTTCAATCTACAGATTCGAGATTTGATATAAGTAGTATTGAGATCTGGGAAAATCTTTTTAATTGGTTTTCGGTCAGAAATTTGGCTGTGAAGAAGTCAAAGTTCAACGATTTTACCTTTGAAAACTCCACCAAACTCCTCCGCCAAATTTGTGTCCAAGCACTTGAAATTTTAGCTGTAGGTTACTTGCACATGGATCAAAGTTTTTAATTTGATTTGAGCAAAAAACAATAAATGTTAAGGGGTCAAAATTGGGATCAAAGTTTTAAAAAATTTGACCTCTGCGGTCTCTACCAAATTACTCAGCCAATTTTTTGTCTAAACATTTGAACCTTTACATAAAATGTATTCAGACCTAGGGCAAGCTTTTTAATCAGTTTTTGGATGAAAATTTGGCTGCCAAGGGGTCAAAGTTGAAAGTGTTGACCTTTGCTGACTCTACCATATTCCTTGCCACTTTTGGGTCTAAACACTTGAAATTTTAGATGTAGACATGAGTCAAACTTTTTAATATGTATATACATATGCACATAAAGTTATGAACAGTACATAGGGTCCAAGCAAAGACGGGCTGAACTACTAGTATATATATATATATATATATATATATATATATTCAAAATGTTGGCAATATCAAAACACGCAATGTTTTTCTATATAATTATTTTTTCGGTTTGAATGACATGCCTGTTTTTTTCTTTCTAAGATAAATAAATTCCTGTTTTCGGAAGAGTATATGATGAATATATTCAGTATTGACATACTAATAACTGATTTGTTCTACATAATGAAACAGCTGCTGTATAAAATATAGGGAATTTTTGACATGTTGAAAGAAAGAAATTAAGATGAATGGAATTTGGAATGTAGCTGTATTGTTATCTATTTATATATATGTATATAAGACATACAACTTTTTTCCCCACATATTTTGATTTCAATTATTTGGGGTTGGGAGCTATAAAACACTACAATACATAGATTTTCAAAGTAATGCTTTTGCAGACTTTACATAGCAGTATAGAGGTTTAACCTATATGATACTACTACTGTACATAATAATTTCCAGGTTTGGATCAGGGAACGTGTTTAAAACCCACTGGGAGAGATGCACTTCAGGAAAAGGAAAGCTTTAAAACACTCATTGATTAACAGTTGTTCAAAAAAGTGTGGATGGTTCTACACAAATAATAAACAATTCATCTGTGTGGATTTCGGACAACTTAATTGTTGTGCGAACCGCATATGTTAAAACTGACAGGAGAATTCATATATACAAACAAAGAGACATGCATATATATATATATATATATATATATATATATATATATATCACATACCTAACTTTATATATAGATAGAAGAAATAGAGATATATTGATAAATAAATAAATTCATAGTCTTCAAATTGCCTGAGTTTTCATATAAATCTTTCAATGGTTCTCTGTGACCATCTGAGAATGACTTTTAGACATGCACAAAGACAAATAATAACACACAATTCAAAACTTTAGAAATATTTACCAATTTTATTGTAGTTATCGTCTGCCAGATCTTGGAGGCCCAATAGATCAAAGAACTCTTGATTCCAGCCATTCTTTAAACATCCTACAGGAGAACTACCATCTCCCATAAAATATGTCCATTTGCACACCAAAGAACAAAGGGATCTAAAAACAAAAGATACGTTCCATTTAGAATAATTATCTATATACCCAAAACGGTGATTTTTTTTTTCTCGCTCTGATCTTGATATTCAAGGCCTGCTTTTTCTATTTAAAAATTATTAAAATAAACTTCTTAATATACTCAGTCATGGATATACGAGAAACTTCATGAAGGTTAATTAATTTGCATATTACTTTGACAAAACGAGTGTTCATTAATCAATTATTCATTTTTATGGTTTTTTATTAAATAATTGGTTTCATTTAACTATTATGCTCAAATATTTTTATGCATACGTTTGTGGGGGTCGTCAGGCCTTTTTAGGAACTAACTTCCTCCACAAATAAATAAAAAGAAAAAGAAGAAGACTTACATGCAAAACAAACGGAGGTTTATTCACAGAAACCAACCATTAACAAATAAAATATAATTCTCTTTATAATGAGTTCAGAAGTCCTTTTTAAGTGTTCGTATAAAAAAAAAACGGAGAATGTCTTTTTTTGTTGAACTGTTCATATGTTAAAACATGGTAAGAGAGGCAATAGGTAATGTTCGCCAGTGAAATTGTATGAAGCGCGTGGAACGGTGAAAATGGAAGAGTGATAGTAACACGCATGGAACGTCCGAATGAAAATGCAGTTGAGAGAGAGATTTGATGTTTGTGTGTGCTTAAATACTATTTGGACCGGCTCCCAGCGAGCTTAAGAAGAAAAGTTTAGAAAAATGTCCTTGGAGAAATCCCATTGGACGGAAACAACACGTGGGGTGCTCTGTACTACGTCCGCTCGTTTTGAGTCGATTTAATATATAAGGCCACGCCGGAATTTGCGTGGGAGTTATTTTTTTATTTTTCACGCACCAACATAATCGTAATCATACTGCGCGCCTAAATTGTATTTATTTTTATAACAATTTTTAATCCGAATCTTAACCGTGTCAACTGGCACACGTTCTACATCGTGCATAATTGTGTAGAATTTAGGATGAAAACGTTCTAGGACACGGATATGCTCTATATATAATTATATATAAATGACCTTATAAGAGAGTGTGTGAAACCTCTCTACCAAACTACTCTCTGAATATTCGGTCGACAAGCTTGAAACTTTATATATAAAGTATTTGGACCTCGGGAACACTTTCAATTTGGTTTTTAGCCTGTAAAATATCTGCTAAGAGGCCAAAATTGAAAATAAACAGTTAACCTTGGCCAGAGTAAATTGACTAACATCTGAGCATGCGTAGATGAATATTTTTTAGCTTGGAGTCACTTGATTTTTAGCCTTTTTTTAATCAATCTGGCAGTAACGACAAAGGTTGAAGTGCTAAATAACGACTATGACTGGAATGCTGAATGTTTTGGTTTCGATTCCAGCTGATGCCACAAAGTCATTTATTAAAAACTTTTGAAATCATTACTATCTATATTGGGTACAATATAATAATCAATAGAGAATTTGCTCTATAATAATAAATACAAAATCTGCATAATTTAAAATATCATATTTAAGCATATTTTATGATTGGGCAATGCTGGGTGACCTGCTAGTTTAGTATAAATATTTCGAATATGGTTCTTGTCCAGAATTCTTTCTGTATCAAAACACGAAAATAAAGAAAAATGATGTACGTGTTACAGAGCACAAATGAGCACATTTGAAAATATCAGGAGCAGTCGAAGGATGGATGGTAAGCGATTGTATTAGCAGCAGGAGCAGCGTTTGAATGCATATGCAATTTGGCAAGTGTGCTCGGGCTTCTGTCGGAAGAAAAAGAAAAAAATAGGACACCATGTGGTCAAAAAAGTTAAAGCAATGTTGAGGCTGGCTAGTACCAGATGAGTGACCATTTGGGAAGGCGAGGTGCGTTACGTATCGCAAGGTAAAATACCAGGTTGAGAAACTGGCTAGTCTATTCTTTTCACAAGAGTAGATGGGACTCTTTTAAGCCGTGGTAGGCTCCCCATCTAGTGATGGCGTCACGATAAAAAATACTCTTGATAGCCTTGGTGAAGCATCAAGTATTCAGCTACTGACAAGAGTTTAATTACACTACAAACTCATGTAGTGGATTCAATCTCGGCTGTGGCCGCACTGGATGGATGGATAGTGGTCAAAAAAAGTAAACGCTGAAGGAGACAAACGTGAAAAGTGAAGGTGAGAATGAGTTAGCTGTGTCCAGTGTGTGGTCGGAAGAAAGAGAAACGTGAGATGGACATGTGGCAGCGAGAGACTTTTAGGCTGGCGTCAAAATGAGGAGAAAGAAAAACAGTAATAAACAACTAATGTTAAAAAAGAAAGAAAAGCCGAGTCGGATTTATTTATTTCCTTTATTTGTCCCTGCAACATTATATACATACCCATGACAAAAAGAAAACATCGTATTCCAAAAGTCACGTAAATTGATCAAGTAATTTCATTTTTTATAAAGAAAACCATTTTTAAGCGATTAATGGGAATTCGTAGGAACTACAACATAAATCTTGCAAGTTTGAATTACTGTTGAATTACCACCCTTATATTTTTAGAGGGTTTTTTTTTTTTCTTCAAAATGGTGGGCAAGGCAGTCAGTTCTTTGGATACACATAAAATTTTATTTCCTTATTTAAAAATAAAACTACTTGATCAATTTATGTGATTTTTGGAATGTGATATTCTCGTATCATCACAAATACGTACATCATACAGATTTTTCTTTTTTTTCCCGTTTTTTAATATAAAGGATTCTGGGCAAAAACCAAGAATACTTACTTGCCTTGTGCCTTCCTTTTTCTGCAGGCAAGAGAAAGCACATGTGTCAAAGACAAAAAACATTAAAGTGCTGATGATGGCATTGTTGAGCAAATATGTTGTGAACAGCTTATTTCAAACATATTTGGCCGGGATCAAAATGTAGTATCTGTTCCGACAGATGCTGCACTTAAGATAATTTGTACCAGTCAATGGAGGGGAAACCCTCTATACTGGGACAATTATTATTTTTGGTAACCAGAGTGCCCCCTTTTTGCCTACTTTTAGGGGAGCTGGTTTTTACCTCACATTAAAAACGGCCTTGTGCCTAATTTGCTCAGTGGGGGAGCAAATAAATACCATCTGAAGAACAGATGGTATTTATTTGCTTCCCCACCGAGCAAATTAGGCACAAGGCCGATTTTTAATGTGAGGAGTGAAGGGAGGGGGAAGGGAAAAAGGGGACCAGCTCCTGAGAGGTGGGAAATGGGAGCTGGTTAATGGTCAGGCATGTGGGGTTGCCCCCACGTCTTTGCTAGTCCTAGCTAGTCATAGCTTGCAGTATCTGCCGGAACAGATACTACACTTTGATCTTGACCAAAAGGCCAATAGATGCATCTGAAGAACAGATGGTATTTATTTGCTCCCCCACCGAGCAAATTAGGCACAAGGCCAATTTTTAATGTGAGGAGTGAAGGGAGGGGGAAGGGAAAGGGAGGACCAGCTCCCGAGAGGTGGGAAACGGGAGCCGGTCAAAGGTCAGGCATGTGGGGCCGCCCCCACATCCGGTCCCTGCCAGTCACAGCCAGTCACAGCCTGCAGCACCTGCCGGAACAGATACTACACTTTGATCTTGATGCATCTGAAGAACAGATGGTATTTATTTGCTCCCCCACCGAGCAAATTAGGCACAAGGCCGATTTTTAATGTGAGGAGTGAAGGGAGGGGGAAGGGGAAAAGGGGACCAGCTCCTGAGAGGTGGGAAATGGGAGCTGGTTAAAGGTCGGGCATGTGGGGTTGCCCCCACATCTGGTCTTTGCTAGTCATAGCTAGTCCTAGCTAGTCATAGCTTGCAGTATCTGCCGGAACAGATGGTATTTATTTGCTCCCCCACCGAGCAAATTAGGCACAAGGCCGATTTTTAATGTGAGGAGTGAAGGGAGGGGGAAGGGAAAAAGGGGACCAGCTCCCGAGAGGTGGGAAATGGGAGCTGGTTAAAGGTCAGGTATGTGGGGTTGCCCCCACATCTGGTCTTTGCTAGTCATAGCTAGTCCTAGCTAGTCATAGCTTGCAGTATCTGCCGGAACAGATGGTATTTATTTGCTCCCCCACCGAGCAAATTAGGCACAAGGCCGATTTTTAATGTGAGGAGTGAAGGGAGGGGGAAGGGAAAAAGGGGACCAGCTCCCGAGAGGTGGGAAATGGGAGCTGGTTAATGGTCAGGCATGTGGGGTTGCCCCCACATCCGGTCTTTGCTAGTCATAGCTAGTCATAGCCAGTCATAGCTTGCAGTATCTGCCGGAACAGATGGTATTTATTTGCTCCCCCACCGAGCAAATTAGGCACAAGGCCGATTTTTAATGTGAGGAGTGAAGGGAGGGGGAAGGGAAAAAGGGGACCAGCTCCCGAGAGGTGGGAAATGGGAGCTGGTTAAAGGTCAGGCATGTGGGGTTGCCCCCACATCTGGTCTTTGCTAGTCATAGTTAGTCATAGCTAGTCATAGCTTGCAGTATCTGCCGGAACAGATGGTGTTTATTTGCTCCCCCACCGAGCAAATTAGGCACAAGGCCGATTTTTAATGTGAGGAGTGAAGGGAGGGGGAAGGGAAAAAAGGGGACCAGCTCCCGAGAGGTGGGAAATGGGAGCTGGTTAATGGTCAGGCATGTGGGGTTGCCCCCACATCTGGTCTTTGCTAGTCATAGCTAGTCATAGCTTGCAGCATCTGCCGGAACAGATGGTATTTATTTGCTCCCCCACCGAGCAAATTAGGCACAAGGCCGATTTTTAATGTGAGGAGTGAAGGGAGGGGGAAGGGAAAAAGGGGACCAGCTCCCGAGAGGTGGGAAATGGGAGCTGGTTAATGGTCAGGCATGTGGGGTTGCCCCCACATCCGGTCTTTGCTAGTCATAGCTAGTCATAGCTAGTCATAGCTTGCAGTATCTGCCGGAACAGATACTACACTTTGATCTTGTCCCGAAGGCCAAGTATTCACCCTTATTGTATTATAATCTTCTGTAAGAACAAGTTTGTTAATTAATTAATGTAATTAATGTTGTGTATCTTAAACGATTTCTCTTTGTCCTCTCTCTCTCTCTCTCTCTCTCTGTCTTTTCTCTCTCTCTCTTTGTCCTTTCTCTCTCTCTATCTCTGTCGTTTCTCTCTCTCTTTGTCCTTTCTCTCTGTCTCTTTCTTTGTCCAGTCTCTCTGTCTCTTTGTCCTTTCTCTCTCTCTCTCTTTGTCCTTTTTCTCTCTTTCTTTGTCCTTTCTCTTGGACACTGAGACACAAACCCGAAGCATGATGGGGATTTACTGCAAATTAAATCGTATACAAAGGTTGGAAAGGTTCAGGCAGGTGACCTTTTCAGACCAATCTGCATAGCATCATAATTAAGCTTTGTGGAAATGACATCGGAAAGGGGTTTGAGAGTGTACGATTCTGGCAGACTGGATGGAAAATGTAGAGCAACTGGACATGCTCTAAACTTTTTTTTTTTTTTTTACAACAGAGTCACCACTTATCAAGGCCAGAAAGCCACTCGAGGATAGGGTTAATGAGTGTCAAGACATCTGTGATAGGACACCAAAACTATGGGTAGTGGTGGAAATTGGATAAAAATTTTATTATTTAAGAGGATAGCTCAACAAGAACTTGTTTACATTGGAAATGAATATGTTGCAGTCAGCTGGAAAGTAGTCCCATGGTATAGAGTTCTGAAGGCAAGCAGTTCTAGGAAAGAAATTATCTATTAATAAAGAGATCTTTTGGTTTACAAACAAAAGATTAAGATTGCAAAATAAATGATCTTCTACAACTAAAACATGTTAATTTAGATATGAGTGTCCATCTGAAACGACTTTTGATTGCAGCTCGTAAATTATCCTCAGTCTGGTAGGACACTGCAAAGACATGTATGAACACTGCTGTCTAAGAAAGCTACATTGATCTTTTGATTAAAAAAATGAACTGTATTATGGGAGGCAGGGAGTATCAGTGAGAGCTTTAGGCTCTTTGCTTATATAACAGGTTTACTTACCTTGAAGCACATCCTGTTGCCTTCCAGGTGAGAAAGTCAGGTAAGTCAAAGAAATGTGCAGCTTTATGCCAGGTGTTTGCCATATTCTATGGAAGACAAAAATAAGGGATGGGGATGAACAATTGGCTGAGCAAATATGAGTTCCTATGAAGAAAGTTAAAATGGATTATCTCCCTTTATTTATTATGATAATCCTGCACATACACATATACAGTATGGAATGATAAAATTGTTGCCCTAATAAAGACAACATGATTCCATTTCCATTTGATGAAAACCCTTTTTTTTTTGTTGTTGCAGACCATCTACTAGTTGGCTAGTTGTGTACAAATCCCAAGAGCGATAGGAGCCTTCTATCATGTCTGAAATTGACACAATGTTCAACGAGCCAGATCAACTCCTGCTCTCTATCGATCCAAGTTATTACTACAGAACCATTGCCAGCACCCTCAAAATGCAAATCTGGACGGTTCAACATTTGAGGGCACAGCTCAATGAAGTTTTCGGCCACTGTTATGGTCTTTGGTATGGTTTCAAGTGAGGGATATATCATGCCACCTCACATCTTTGAAGTCTGCTTGAAAGTCAACACCAAAGTGTACCTTGCTGAGCTGAAGAGTGTGGTGATTCCCTGGTGCAATCGGGTGGTCCCTGGCAGACCCTGGGTGTGGCAGCAGGACTCGGCACTGGCCCACAAGTCCAAAGAGATCCAGGCTTGTACTCTTCTTTCACTTGCCTCCCTTCTCCCTCGATCTGAACCCGCTGAACTACATTGTTTGGCCATATGTTGAGAACATCACCAACACAACCTCCCACAACAACAAAGCCAGCTTTATCGCACGCCATCCACTGAGTATTCACTTAGCCCCCACTGGTGCTTGTGGAAAAGGCATGCTCCCAGTTTCGGACCCGTATTGAGGATGAAGGTGGTTACATTGATTAAATGTCAGCTCTACTACATAATCAAGTTACCTGAATTGATTTTTTTTTCAACAAAAGTTTTAAAATAAAGCTGTAGTGTTGTTTTCTTTAGGACGACAAATTTAGTGTTCCGCCATGTATTAACATATACACATGCCTAATTTTATATAGATAGCTGTGTCTCTGTTTTTTATACCTGCTTTTCTGTATGTTCTTGGTGTTTGCTATGTTCTATAAAAGACAAACAAGAGGGGGTGGGTGAACAATTGGATGAGCAAATATGGGTTCCTGTAAAAAATGTTATGTCATTAAGCTACCTGAAAACACCAGAAAGTATTATAGCAGTCGATTATTATGATTGTAATTGTTAAATAGAATATCAAAAACAATGTTATCAAAGCTAAATAAATATTTACAGATAAAATTATTTTTGTTAAAATATTTCCCCAAAATGTTAACTTGATGAAAAAAAAAAATGTTAGAACATAAATAAAATAGGTAATAGACATAATAAGTTTAGTTAATTGGATGAGCAAATATGGCTTCCTGTAAAGAAAGTTAAAATGGATTATTTCCCTTTGTTGATTGTAATACAGGGTGATCCCCCCAAAAAAAACGTGTCCAACTCTAATTAGGCCCTGTTTCTTAGTGTTTTGTCCGAATAAAATGAAACTTTGGTCATAACTAGTTTATTATATTCAAAACATCACATCAAAACACTAGGGTTTTTGGCCTTTTTTTCTCCGTTCTACAACATTCCCTTCTTGGCCTTTTGGTCAAGATCAAAGTGTAGTATCTGTTCTTCAGATGATGCACTTCATTTTCTTGTTCTCTTTCGGTGGAGGAGAAATCCTTCACGACTGAGACAATTTTTATTTTTGTACCTTTTCTCCACGTTAAAAAACGACCCTGGTGTCTAACTCTGTCCCGTGGGGAGGCATAGTAAATAGGTACAACATATGTTCTAGATGGCCTCAATTTAGCTTTTGTTTTTTTGGGGGTCACCCTGTATTACTGTACATATAAATATATTAACGCATACACATGCCTAATTTTATATATAGATGTCTGTGTTTTGTATATCTGCTTTTTGTACGTTCATGGTGCTTGCTATGTTTTATCGAAGACAAAAAAACGGGGAGAATGAACAAATATGGGTTCATAAAAATAAGATTAAAATGTTATGATGTTAGTCTACCGGAAAACACAGGAAAGTATTATAATGGTTGATTATCATTAGGGCTATGACAACAGCATATTCTTATCATTGTTTTGACTCTCGAGTATATATCCGACACAGTTAGATACAGTTAATCAACCGAGAATTACACCACTCTCTATAAAAGCATATAAGATATCAACGGATACATACTCGAGGGTCAAAACAATGAAAAGAATATGCTGTCGTCCTGGCCCTAATTATTATGATTGTAATTGTTAAATAGAATGTCAGAAAGAATGTGATTAAAGCACAATAAATATTCACAGATAAAATTATTAAATGTTAAAAATATTAACTTGATAAAAAAGAATGTTAGAACATAAACCAAATATGTGACGAAAGTAGATCATCCGATTTGTGTCTTCGTCACATGACGCAACAAGATAAATTGTAATGAGTTTAGTTTTGAGTTTGGAGTCAGACGGTCAAGTCAGACAAGATAACACGAAAGATCGTCATGTTTTGGAAGTTGGGAGAAACGCAACTTTAGCATAATGTAGAAAATTACGTCTTGCAGCTTCGATGGGAAGTTAAGAATAAAGTTATATGAAATATATAATCTACTGTTGTTTGGTTTCCTTTCTAGGGAGATGAACTTGAATAATGAGAAGAAACGAAGATGCAACGGAGAGAAATATGTACTTTGCCTGTGCGCTACACAAACTGATGTTAATGAACTGTATTATTACATGTAAAACACCCACACACATACATACAGCAATAGAACATTTTAATCACTAGATAACACACACACTAATATTTATATATATATATATATATATATATATATATATATATATATATATATATATATATATACTAGCAAAAGGACCCGTCGTTGACTGGGTTCAAAAACAGCCTACAGAAAATGGACTCTGATTTATGAAAGTATGATAGGTTATGAAAAGGTAGGGTTGTAAAGAGATAGCTTCAAATTTGGAGGTATCAAAACCAAAGCAAAATGTGATGAAAGTAAAAATAAAATAGATAAACCTCATAATTTATTATACCATACCTGTTCACACTGAAACACTTATCACAATATTCTGTGTATCTTGTTAAACTTTGTGACATATTTACATTCTATGGAGGTCAGGCACCAACGAACACCCCATAATTTTATTATACCATATTTCTTCAAACTGAAACATAATTATCAAAGTATACTTATGTAGATAGATATGAAAAGTCTTTATTAAAGTTTATGCCTATTTCCATTCTATAGAGACCAGGCGCGAACGCAGACCCCACAATTTTATTATACCATCCCTGTTTAAGTTAAAACATACTTATCAAAGTATTATTATGTACATCTATATCAAAAACACTTGTAAACGTTTTTTTTAATTTTTTAATTTTTTATTTCCATACTTTGTGGACCGGGAGCGTATGCAAACCCCACAATTTTAATGAATCATCATTATGCCAGATCAAACATACTCATTTCTGTGTCTCGATACATATTCGTGACCAGACACGCACACAGACGTTCAGCTTTATATTATAGAAGATTATATATATATATATATATATATATATATATATATATATATACATATATAACAACGTTAAACAGACATCTATTAAATAGATGCTACAACACAAAATTATCTCCCTTTGTTTATTATGATAACCCTGCACATGCAAATATATTAACATATACACATGCCTAATTCTATATAGATAGCTGTGTCTGTGCTTTTTCTATTTGCTTTTCATATGTTCTTGGTCTTTGCTATGTTCTGCAAAAGAAAAAAAAGTAAAAAAGAAAAGTAAAAAAAAAAAAAAATTGGGGGGGGGGATAAGCAAATATTCTTACATATTAGGGATCAATAGCAATTAAGTTGAATTTTGATAGGAGTCACATTTAGTGTGTGTCAGGATAACTTAATTTGCAAACAGAATCGTGTCCAGAAAACGAGGATGTAAATTTGAAGCATGGTTGCAGAGGTCAAACACTGTAGAAGTAAAATAGTTACCTTTTTCAGCCAGAGTAATTTTGGTGGTTGCATTTCTAAAGACATCGTACCACCAACAAACCGGAGTATGTCATGTTTGGTGGCACTTATAAAAGCCGCCTCATCTGCGGCACGATGGTCCATCCACATGATAACATTCCATTCATTCTTACCTGAAAAACAAATACAAATATAGATAATTGTCATCATTTGGATTATTCAGTCTACTCGGATCCTTGGCCTAGTGGATAGAGTACTTAGTAAAATTCAGTTGTAAGTTACGCTCTTCTGGAGATTGAAAGTTTCATCTCTAGTGCAGATGACACTAAAAATAGAATTTTGAATTACTTAGGATGCCTACCCAATCATGGCTGACAGAACAAAAACATGTTACCCCTATGGAATAAATAAAGGATTCCATTTGGAATTCCATGCAGATTCCCAAGTTTGACAGAAAGATTCCCCGAGTTCAACAAGATATATCTGAAGAAGGCTGGAGGTTATATTGACCAAAACATTATCAAAATAATGCTCAAGATGAGAAAAGTAGTCTGAATAATCCAACAAAAAAAAAAACAAATCATAAAAATCACAATTTAGAAACAAATGTAAATAATCTATATAATTATAAAACTCTGTGAACTTTGCGCCCTTGCTTGAATCTTGTCTTTAATAATTGGGTGATTTCATCTTTTAAAAAAGGGATGACAGGTGAATTTTTATATATATATATATATATATATATATACATACACACACACACACGCACACACACGATTATATAATAATTAAGTTGATGCCATGTTTTGGAGAATTATTAATTATGATTCCAGAGTTTACCGTTCTGATTTTAATTTTTTATGTGTTTAAAATTCAACAAGAATATGATATACAACTACAAGAACTTCTGGTCATCTATGAAGGGCTAGTCATGTTTGGTCATGTATGAAGGTTTAGTTATGTTTGGCCGTGTATGAAGGACTAGTTATATTTGGCTTTGTATGAAGGGCTAGTAATGTTTGGCCATAGAGGAAGGGCTAGTTATATTTGGCCAGGAATGACAGGCTAGTTATGTTTGGCCAGGAATGAAAGGCTAGTTATGTTTGGCCAGGAATGAAAGGCTAGTTATATTTGGCCAGGAATGAAAGGCTAGTTATGTTTGGCCAAGTATGAAGGACTAGTTATGCCAGGTTATGTATGAAGGGCTAATTATGTTTGGCCATGTATGAAGAGTTATGTCTGGCCATGTATGAAGGGCTAGTTATGTTTGGCTATGTATGAAGGACTAGTTATGTTTGGCTGTGTATAAAAGGCTAGTTATATCAGACCATGTATGAAGGGATGGTTATGTAAGACCGTGGATGAAGGGCTATTGATGTTTGGCCGTATGAAGGACTAGTTATGTTTGGCCATGTATGAAGGGTTAGTTATGTCTGGCCATGTATGAAGGGCTAGTTATGTTTGGCTATGTATGAAGGACTAGTTATGTTTGGCCATGTACAAAGGGTTAGTTATATTTGGCAATGTATAAAAGGTTAGTTATGTCTGGCTATGTATGAAAGGCTAGTTGTTCTTAGCCATATATGAAGGGCTAGTTATGTGTGGTTATATATGAAGTGATAGTTAATCTTAGCCATGTATAATTGACTAGTTATGTTTGGCTGTGTATGAAGGACTAATTATGTTTTGCAATGTATGAAGTGACAATATGATATTAAATGATTTTTAATGATTATGAAGGCATGTGATTTAAAAATATAAAGATATTAATTTGCATATGAGAGGAATAGCTGCATTGTCATGTTTTAGAGAATCATTAATTACAATTTAAGATTTGTAGTTTTAGAGATATAAGTGGTCGTTTGGTCATGACACTATGTGATTCATGGGATGGGACGTGATTTAAAAAATATAAATTAATTTGCATATGAGGGGAATAGCTGCATTAAGGATAAATAGGGGAGGACAACAAGTTGAAAGTTTAACAGCTGAGAGAACATAGAGAAGTTAATATTAGGTTGGTGCAAAAATAATGTCTTTTTTTTATATATATAGTGGAACATCAAAAAACGTTATTTTTGCACCAACCTGGGCTCTGGGTGGGAGCTGCTAAAAACAGCCTATCCTGCCTTGACAGAGTACACTATAGACTTTGTGGCTTGGTGGGGGATGACCTTTTTTCTTCCCTGCAGCCTCTTTCCCACAGAAGAGACGTAGCGAGCCTGTCTTTGTTCTATCATTATTTCCATGGCAAGTGCTCGTCTGAGCTCCATTCTCTGGTGCCCTCTCACCAATCTTTTTCAAAAAACACCCGACTAGCTGAAACCACCGTCAATAATTTTCCCAACTCCTTATCTGTGCCTAAATCAAAACGTAGATTCCATGAACAAAGCTTCTTTCTTAGAACTGCACGCCTGTGAAACTCTGTTCCGCTTGCCTGTTTCCCTCCCGACTTCAACCTGGATGTCTTCAAGTCTAACACAAACAAATTCCTGATGAACCGCCCCCCCCCCCAAATAATTACACCTTATCAATTCTCCAATACTATTGCTACACTATCCCATTGATTACTGTACACACAATAACCCTTATCCCCAAGTGGCCATTGGGCCTTGATAAGTGGTGAACTCCATGTAAAAAAAAAAAAAAAAAACCTAATAGTTGCTGCAAATTGCAGCATCAGCTAAAAGGAGTGGTGCTAATTTGTTTTTGGATTACACCCTTTCTAAAATTATTTGATCTTCTGCCACGTTAAAGTAGGATAAAAAGGAAATACTGATACAGACCTGTCGGACTGACCGAAAGAGATTTCCCGTCAGAATCAAATACTGCAAGTGAACATGTTGCATCAAATCCAATTCCTTTTATCTGGCAAACATCAACATGGCTACTGGAAACTACTTCCTAAAATACAGAGTACAATGAATATGATTATACTAAATATGAGTTAATCAACACTTGTTTCTGAAGAGAAGTCGTCATATTAGCAATAAATGCTGCGAATATAAAGAAGTATTTAGGGTTTAGATGCTTTTGGGGCACAACCTAATAAAATAAATAATTCAATATAAGTTTCTGAAATGACGAACGCAACAACTTCATAAAATGTAACACAGAACAGGTTTATTAAGGAGAATGTGATATGTTCCTGGTCAAAGGCTGGACTCCGGCTACCTGGTGCTATCGTGGTAGTTATTCCCAATGGAATCGTCGATACCGGTAGGAATAACACTGAGGTGGAGAGAGCGAAGAAAAGGGTCCATTCCGTTTGGTGTCTCTCTCAGTAAGGACGAGTTCTTATTCTTCAAACTGGATGCTGGCTGAATTCCTTAGGGGATAGGAAGGATCAATGCACCGTACCCCTGATTGGTCAGTATGTGGCCACATAGCACAGGGGAGAGGCATTGATTCGTTAAAAGAAAAAAGTCCCATTCGTTTGTGCTATAAGTATCAGACCGCCTGGCATTGCCTAATCATAAAATATGTTTAAATATAATTTAAAGGTGAATTAGAAAACTTTAAATGTCATGAAATGATAAAATCATTTTTTTATTTACTTTGTTGCCTGCTCTAGTTGGGGGCCCATCGCAGTGCACCGGAAGAAAGCTTCACATACCTTCCCGCAGTGACTTAATCCACAATATATTGTAGTCTACATTATTCCAATATTTCGCTAATAAAACTAGCCTCATCAGGGTTTTATGTCCAGTCCATATTTTTTTCTCTTCATTTTGTTGTTAAAATGGAGGAGGTAATTCCTGGAGAAGAAAAATTCAAATGTATGTGCTGCTCAATTATTTACCCTATTCATCGCCCCAGTTCCATTTGAATTTTTCTTTTCCAGGAATTACCTCCTCCATTATAACAACAAAATGAAGGAGAAAAAAAATACAGACTGGACATAAAACCCTAATGAGGCTAATTTTATTAGCGAAATATTGGAATACAAGACCAACAAAGTAAATAAAAAAATGATTTTATCATTTTATGGCATTTAAAATTTTCTAATTCACCTTTAAATTGTATTAAAAATAAATGCCTTCTAAAAGTGTGTAACTACTTTTCACTTTATGTTCAAATATATTTTAACTTATGCAGATTTCGCATTTATTATTATTATAGAGCCAATTCTCTATTGATTATTATATTGTACCCAATATATAGAAGTGATTTCAAAAATGTTATAAAAAATATCTAACTTGGATGCCATCAACTAGAATCGAAACCAAAACATATAGCTCTCCAGTCTTATTCGTTACCATCTGAGCTAACAACAGATGAATATCAGAACTTTAAAAATTAACCAAATTTACCACATAAGTGTATATTTGTGCATGTATAGAAGATGCACGTTTAGTAGACTTACGCATGCTAATTTACAATTTTTTTCAATTTAAACTCCTTAGCAGCAATTTTTACCAGCAAAAATCCAATCAAATTTGTTCCACAGGTCTGAATCCCTTATATATCAAGTTTCAAGTCTGTAGACCAGAAATTGACAGAGTTATGCATAGGGAAATGTACACACACACACACACACACATTCACTTTTATAGATATACTAGCATTTCAGCCCGGCGTTGCCCGGTTGTTTGGAGGTATATGTTGAGCAAAAACAAATACAAAAAAAAAGCAGTCAATTTTTTTTTAACTTTGATCCCTATTATGACCCCTTGAAATTTATTGTTTTGGGCTCAAATCAAGTTATTAAGTTAGATCCATGTCCAAGAGACCATATCTAAAATTTCAAGTGTGTAGACCCATAATTGTCGGAGGAGTTTGGTAGAATTCTCAAAGGTCAAAGCGTTGAACTTTGACCCCTTAACAGCGAAATTTCCAGCTGAAAACTGATCACATCGATTTTCCCAAATCTCAGCACCCTGTATATCAAATTTCGAGCCTGTAGACTAAAAATTGACAGAGTTATTGCGTAGGGAAATGTACACAGACAGACAGATACATAGACACACAGACAGATACATTCACTTTTATAGATATATAGAAAGAAAGAAAGATTTACTTATTAGTTTAGACGTATAAATCGAAGAGTGTTGTGTGACATGTTTGATCCAGCATGTTGGCTATCTGAAAAAATGCAAAGGATGTAACTCATTCTCACAATCTCTTTTAATAAAAGAAGATAATCAATGACCAAGAGTTACTTTTCTTTTAATTATGAAATTTTTTGTATTTATTTTCTCTTTCGATTATATTTTCTAAGTAAAACTCAAGATTTATTTCCCTAAAACTTTTCCTATGCACTTTAGCTGGAAGAATACTCATCCCAGGACATGTATGAACACTATGTATTGCATTAGTTTTTAATTTTAGGTTTTTTGTTTGTCTGTTTTTTTTTAGGGGGGGGGGGTTACTGTGGATAGGCTGCAGTTTCAGAGACACACCACCTAAATGATAAAGTTTGTAAAAAAGTAAACTGTGCCCACATTACTTACAGTGTTGCCGAGAATATGTATCTCATAATTCATAATAAGTTAAACAGCTTATAAATTTACCCCTAACCTTTCCAACAACTTCTGGAAAGCCCCGTGGAAGTCCTCTTGTGTGAGAGTGTCAATGACCCTTGACACAGTCAATGACCCTTGACACAGTCTCTTTCATCTCCTCAGTCGTCTCATAATGACAGCCTCTAAAGTTTTTAGCCAAAAGTCACAGGGAGCAAAGTCTGGACTATAGAGAGGGTGACGAACAGTCTTGATGCCCATCTTGGTCAAATAGTCTGATCTTTTTTGAGTACCTTTGGAATAAACTTTGCGCAAATCTTCCACATTTTCTGTTCCTCTCAAATAATTGTGTACAGTTCCCACACTAACATCAAACTGTGCACTTATTGTTTCTAAAGACACACAACAGTTCTTATCCATGAAATTCTTCATTTGGCCAATCAATTCTGGTGTTCTGACTTCCTTACTCCTCCTACACCTCTCATCATCCCTCACAGACTCCCTACCTTCCTTGAATCTCTTATGCAACTCAAAACCTGATGCTCAATTTATGCAAGATGGTCCAAAAGCAGTTTGAAGCATTCCATACATTTCTGTGGAATTTTTCTCAAGTTTAAACAAAATTCTATTGCATATAGTTATTCTAAAGTATCCTTACATCCATATTGCATATTTGAAATTCACTAGCTGTGACAATCAGACTTTAGTAGGGTGTATTCCAATTTCTGCTATAGCTGTTCATTTGAACCTGAAATCATAAAAATTGGTCAGTCATCTATAAGATGTATAGCAATAACATACTGATTGTTCAAGAGTCTATGACAATTTTAAACGCCTGTAGAAAAAGTCTGGAAACTTATTGAAGGCATCTCATATATATTATTGATGCTTACGTATGTACTGGTCCAGTTAGAATTTTTTTAACATAATATAACTTAAAATTTTATGTAGAGTGACTTTTCCTGTTAAATTTTTTGTATCTTCTGGATTTTAACAATTTTTTGATTTAGGGGTTGGGGAATAAAGTATACAAAAAAATTTGTTGCATTGTGTGAAATACATATTCCATAATGATCAGTTCAGTTTAGAATCCTGTGCATAGATTTTTTTATATATATATATATATATATATATATATATATATATACTAGCAGTTCAACCCGGCTTTGCTCAGATCCTATGTACTGTTTATAACTTTATGTGCATATGTATATATTAAAAAGTTTGAGTCATGTCCAGGTAACCTACATCTAAAATTTCAAGTATTTAGACACAAAATTGGCAGAGGAGGTTGGTAGAATCTTCAAAAGTCAACTCTTCCAACTTTGACCTCTCAGCTGCCAAATTTTCGCCCAAAAACTTTTTAAAAAGCTTACTGCATGTCTGAATACCCTTTATGTAAAATTTAAAATGTTTAGACCCAAAATTGGCTGAATAGTTTGCTAGAGACTACAAAGGTCAAATCTTTTGAACTTTGATCCCTTGGCAGTCAAATTTTCAGACAAATACCAATTAAAAAGCTTGTCCTATGTTTGAATACACTTTATGTAAAATTTCTAATGTTTAGACCAAAAATTGGCTGAGTAATTTGGTAGAGATCGCAGGGGTCAAATTTTTTTTTAACTTTGACCCCAATTTTGACTCCTTAACATTTATTGTTTTCGGCTCAAATCAAATAAAAAAGTTTGACCCATGTCCAAGTAACCTACATCTAAAATTTCAAGTGTTTAGACCCAAAATTGGAAGAGGAGTTTGGTAGAGCTTTCAAAGGTTTGAAGTTTGACCTCTTTGACAGCTAAACCTCTGACCAAAAACTGATTAAAAAGATTTCCCCAAGTCTCAATACCCCTGATGTCAAATCTCGAGTCTGTAGACTGAAAATTGACAGAGTAGTTTGGTAGTGAAATGTACACACACAGACACAAACAATTTCACTTTTATAGATATATTAGATAACATATATACGTACCTAATACAAAATACATCTTAAAATATAAAACTTTAGTTCTGGAATTGAGTTATGTTTGGAAAAAGTCTGTTTAAATTTTTTTAACTAGCTGTAAATTCTAATTAACAGAACCATATATCTTTTACCTATTCACATATCCCCCCTCTCACTATGTTGATTCAGACACTCTCTAATATTTCTTAATGTCTCTGTGAGCAATGAGAAAAAGAGTGGCTTTCTCTTGTCAGCATCACTATCTTATTTACATATCTGTGTCTGTGAACGCCATGAGCACATATACTAATTAATAAGCCTCTTTACTTCTAAAGAAGGGTTTCTTGAGCAATCCTCTTAAATTATCAAACCCTACCCAAGCTCCACTATTACCAATCATCACTTTCTAATCGTCTACCCGAAAATCATTAACTCTTATCCTCAAGGGGCTTTTTAACCTTGGTAAGTAGTACCTGCCCCCTACTAGTAAAAAAAAACTAATCCATCTAAATAAATGCAAAAGTTTCTTTTTCACAAATTATATTACAACAGCTTAAAATACCGTATATATAGTAACATGCAAACACTCATAAACAGTTTTAGGTAATTTGTATATTTATTGTTTTAAAAAGTTTCTAATAAATTAATATTCTGTAATATATATTTCTAATTTGCATTGTCTTATTTTCTTAGTGATATGGCAATTTCAATGCAATTACCGATTCTGTTCTAAATTTTGATTCCAATGCAATTACCAATGCTGTTCTAAATTCCAGATTCCGATACAATTACCAATGCTGTTCTAAATTTCAGATTCCAATGCAATTACCAATGCTGTTCTAAATTTCAGATTCCAATGCAATTACCAATGCTATTCTAAATTCCAGATTCCAATACAATTACCAATGCTGTTCTAAATTCCAGATTCCAATACAATTACCAATGCTGTTCTAAATTCCAGATTCCAATACAATTACCAATGCTGTTCTAAATTCCAGATTCCAATACAATTACCAGTATATATTGTGTGCATTTAGATAGCAATTTTTCATTTCTGAGGTGGTCAGTGATGAGGAAGGGCATTAATCTGATGGCATGAGAGGTTTTACAATAAACATGGTGTTAATGGAAAAAGGTTGTTTATATAGTTAATATAATTAAATGATTTGTGACACTTAAACACTAAGGCACATCTATCTAAATAAATAAATGAAAATGTTGTTTTTTTTTCACATATCCTAATTATATTAACATGAAAACGGCTTATGCTGATTTAATTATATGATGCAACACGTTTAAAATACCGTATATATAATAACTTGCAAACACCAATAAACAGCTTTCGGTATTCATAATTTGTATATTTATTGTTTTAAAGAGTTTCTAATAAATTAATATTCTGTAATATATATTTGGAATTTGCATCGTCATATTTTCTTAGTGATATGGCAATTTCAATGCAATTACAGATTCTGTTCTAAATTCTTGATTCCAATGCAATTACCAATGCTGTTCTAAATTTCAGATTCCAATGCAATTACCAATGCTGTTCTAAATTTCAGATTCCAATGCAATTACCAATGCTTTTCTAAATTTCAGATTCCAATGCAATTACCAATGCTGTTCTAAATTTCAGATTCCAATGCAATTACCAATGCTGTTCTAAATTTCAGATTCCAATGCAATTACCAATGCTGTTCTAAATTTCAGATTCCAATGCAATTACCAATGCTGTTCTAAATTTCAGATTCCAATGCAATTACCAATGCTGTTCTAAATTTCAGATTCACTAGCAATTACCAATGCTGTTCTAAATTTCAGATTCCAATGTAATTACCAATGCTGTTCTAAATTTCAGATTCCAATGCAATAACCAATGCTGTTTAAATTTCAGATTCCAATGCAATTACCAATGCTGTTCTAAATGTCAGATTCCAATGCAATTACCAATGCTGTTCTAAATTTCAGATTCCAATGCAATTACCAATGCTGTTCTAAATGTCAGATTCCAATACAATTACCAATGCTGTTCTAAATGTCAGATTCCAATACAATTACCAATGCTGTTCTAAATTTCAGATTCCAATGCAATTACCAATGCTGTTCTAAATTCCAGATTCCAATACAATGACCAATGCTGTTCTAAATTTCAGATTCCAATGCAATTACCAATGCTGTTCTAAATTTCAGATTCCAATGCAATTACCAATGCTGTTAAATTTCAGATTTCATACAATTGCTAATGCTGTTCTAAATTTCAGATTCCAATGCAATTACCAATGCTGTTCTAAATTTCAGATTCCAATGCAATTACCAATGCTGTTCTAAATTTCAGATTCCAATGCAATTATCAATGCTGTTAAATTTCAGATTCCAATGCAATTACCAATGCTGTTCTAAATTTCAGATTCCAATTCAATTACCAATGCTGTTCTAAATTTCAGATTCCAATACAATTACCAATGCTGTTCTAAATTTCAGATTCCAATACAATTACCAATGCTGTTCTAAATTTCAGATTCCAATTCAATTACCAATGCTGTTCTAAATTTCAGATTCCAATACAATTACCAATGCTGTTCTAAATTTCAGATTCCAATACAATTACCAATGCTGTTCTAAATTTCAGATTCCAATACAATTACCAATGTTATTCTAAATTCCAGATTCCAATACAATTACCAATGCTGTTCTAAATTCCAGATTCCAATACAATTACCAATGCTGTTCTAAATTCCAGATTCCAATACAATTACCAATGCTGTTCTAAATTCCAGATTCCAATACAATTACCAGTATATATTGTGTGCATTTAGATAGCAATTTTTCATTTCTGAGGTGGTCAGTTATGAGGAAGGGCATTAATCTGATGGCATGAGAGGTTTTACAATAAACATGGTGTTAATGAAAAAAGGTTGTTTATATAGTTAATATAATTAAATGATTTGTGACACTTAAACACTAAGGCACATCTATCTAAATAAATAAATGAAAATGTTGTTTTTTTTTCACATATCCTAATTATATTAACATGAAAACGGCTTATGCTGATTTAATTATATGATGCAACACGTTTAAAATACCGTATATATAATAACTTGCAAACACCAATAAACAGCTTTCGGTATTCATAATTTGTATATTTATTGTTTTAAAGAGTTTCTAATAAATTAATATTCTGTAATATATATTTGGAATTTGCATCGTCATATTTTCTTAGTGATATGGCAATTTCAATGCAATTACAGATTCTGTTCTAAATTCTTGATTCCAATGCAATTACCAATGCTGTTCTAAATTTCAGATTCCAATGCAATTACCAATGCTGTTCTAAATTTCAGATTCCAATGCAATTACCAATGCTTTTCTAAATTTCAGATTCCAATGCAATTACCAATGCTGTTCTAAATTTCAGATTCCAATGCAATTACCAATGCTGTTCTAAATTTCAGATTCCAATGCAATTACCAATGCTGTTCTAAATTTAATTATATGATGCAACACGTTTAAAATACCGTATATATAATAACTTGCAAACACCAATAAACAGCTTTCGGTATTCATAATTTGTATATTTATTGTTTTAAAGAGTTTCTAATAAATTAATATTCTGTAATATATATTTGGAATTTGCATTGTCTTATTTTCTTATGTATGTGCAATAGTTTTGTAAATAATAAAACGTCAGGTTATATCTATTTAATTGTATGATGCAAAATGTTTAAAATACCGTATATATAGTAACCTGCAAACACCAATAAACATTTTTTGGTATTCCTAATTTGTATAGTCATTGTTTTAAACAGTTTCTAATAAATTAACATTTTGTAATTTGTTTGTTTAATTCTATGATACAACATAAGTTTAAAATACTGTGCATGTGACTGATTTCAGATTTAAGTTGCACAAAAATAGTAAATGAGTTGAATATATCACTATTTTTCATGAACATTTGCTCACTGAGAAAACTGTGTACAAAGTGGGTCTTGCATTTGCTCGCAGCTAATCAAAAACAACAATGCGTCGATAGCACAGGATACAGTTTGCAACTGTTTCAATATAATAATAATTCATCAATATGTGACGAGGGATGAAACATGGATCTAGTATTTCACTCTGGAGTCAATTGGGAAAAAGACAGCCCAATTTCTAATCTTACAGCAAGTTTTTTTAGTATTTCAAAAACTAGTTATTTCAAACTGTGTCCAGAATAGTTCAGGGGAGATAATTTAAAATATATATCCCATAATTCATAATCAGAATTCGTTTTAAAAATGCCCCACACATATATATTATTGATGCTTACAGGCGCACTAGTCAAGTTAGAATTTTAGGCTATTGTACGTTAATGTATTTCCTAACTTCTGGCATAGTGCTACTGAAAGTGATGACAAGGCAAGTCAGTTCCTTTATATTTTTCTCTCATGCCTATATCGTCCATGTGCATGTACTCATTTTTATTACCGTTTTACTAGTAGTGGGACGATTAATCGGAATCGTTAATCATAAGAATCGTGTATTTAGGGGGGAATCAGAATCACATCATTAAAATATACCTTAGATTTACAATCCTTTCATTACAATTCTCTTATATTTTTAAGTTGAACTGCTTGTTTGAAGTGAAATTTATGCTGTCAAAAATTTATGATAAAAACGTCATAAAACTTTTCATATTTAATATGATATACAAGAATTTTATTAACTACTTTAAAGGCAATTTTTATTTATCTTAATGAGTTTTCTTATTCTGTCACATACATAGTTGCTGTCGGTCTGTTTCAAAACTTTGAGGCCCATGATTAGTTATCTGTTTGCACTGTTGCGAAACTTTCGGGGGCCGCAAGGTAACATTGTTTTCATTTGTGAGTGAAGTTTATTTATGTATAAAACAGCCTAACTATGTCAAGTCCATGGAAAAGTTGTGTAATACTTAACCCTTAGATAAAAAAGATTTTACAGTGCTCTCATTGTGAGTAAATTATGTTAAAAATCAGTGTTTTTTTCCTATTGGTGACTAAAAAAAAAAGTGGGGGGGATTACTCACTTTATCACTGAAACAGAAGACGCCATTTTATTTTGCGTGCCTGTTGTTGAAATCCAAGAGAGAAATCAGTATTTTAAACTATGGCCAAAGCAGGAAATAAATAACAAAATCAAACTAGATACTGATTTTTCGGTTTCATTTAAATTTATTTGTTGTTAACCCTTCAAAGTTGCTTTAATTCAAAATAATGTTTCATTAAAATTATTTATTTGTTCGAAAAAAAAAAACAAAAAAAAAAAAAAAACTATTCTATAAAAATCCAATGTTGCTTTCATTACAAAATTGTTTGATTAAAATTATATTTTCTTACGCAAACTTTTCAATAAATGTCTTTACAATTATATTTTGATAAATTTTTATTTTGTTTTGTTTTCAAATGGCGCTCGCCCAGTTTAGGCAATTATGAATGTCCTTTTCATTTTCTGTTTTTAATAATAAAAAATACACGTTTCATGAAAAATACGTTTCATGTAAAACTTTCCTGTTTTCATTAATTAAATCGAAACATTCCAATTAAACAATTACAGATATATGTTCTGTTTCACTTTCTTTATTTACTTTTTTTCATAGTTCTTTCCAGAAGTAATTAATATCTAGTTTAATATTTTGTTATTTATTTCTAACTTCGGTGATAGTTTAAAATACTGATTTCTCCCTTGGATTTGAACGACAGGTGCGCAAAATAAAATGGCGTCTCCAGTTTAAGCGATAAAGTGTAGAAGCACCATAAAGGGAACGCTTATCTTTTGGCAAGTTTTTTTTTCTTTTTTACCAACACTCTTCTATTAGTAAATGAAAAATGTCTTGTCAACCTTTATATTTTTAAAAAATAAAACAAGCAAAGTCAAATTATTTAAACAATAAAAGGTTTAATAGAACAATATATGTACTTTCTATTTTCTGAACGAAAGCTGTTTCAGGAAATATTTCTAAAACTAAAGTGAAACTGATCACGTTGTATCAGTTCGCAAAACTTTAACAGTCAGTCGGCTTTTTTGAAGTATCCAAAAACAAAAACGTTAGAACTACATATTATACTGACTGACGGTTCCGCTTAAGATTTTTCTAAAACTACAAAAGAAAACAATCATTTTGCTATCTGTTAAATAAATGCGGTAAGTGAATTTAATTTTCTTTTCTTTTAGAAATTTACATTTCATTAAAATATTCTGCGAGTGAAGCAATTGAACAACAAAAACAAAAAAAAAGGAAAAATTTATTAAAAAAGGAAAAAAGTTTAACTTTTTAAAAAAAAATCATTTGAACCCTAACTTTGCAAACTAACTAGTCACTCAGAGCCGCTCAACTACCGGACTGTAGGAGCTTGGTTGACATTCACCGATGCCTGGTATTACAGTCGTGATGTGAGCATAGGTAATTGTTTCTCAACCCCTAATAAAAAATAAAAAAAGGTTGCCAGAAATAGCATTAAGGCAGAGGCGATTTCGAAAGTTCAATGAATGACTTATTTAACAATAGAAATAAACAATTCCCAAAAATTTACTTTTTTATATAGAAATAAAAAGGTAAATTAAGACATTAAATAAGAATAAACATTAAAGGACGATAAGTATATAATTATATAATAAAAATAAATATAAAAATAAACCAATTTATTTAGATTAAAAAAATATTATTATTGTTAAAAATATTTTTAAAGTCAAATAAATAAATAGGAATAATTTGAGACGACTGAATATAACAGACTAAAAATTTAATCAAAAATTTAGTTATTTTTAAATTTTAGAATCTAGAAAGTGGAATAAAAATCAGTTAGCGATTAAAGCTGAAAAAAAAAATGTTAAATTTTAAAGAGTTATCAAAGATAAAGAGAAAATAAAACAAAAAAATAAATATCAAAAAACAAACAAAACCTGTTATCCCCCTTGAAATTTTATGTTATTGTATTTTTTGTTGAATTAATCAGGACTTATTTTTTATATTAAAAAATATAAAGAAAAAGTAACTCCTGAAATTGATTGTTATTAATTTCATGGTGCATGTTTAATTCATGGTTAAAATATTTTTTTGACTTTTATCTTCAATGAAAGAAATTTTACAAAAAAAAAATCAAATCGTTTTCGAAATTCCCTTAATTGTATTTCCACTTTTTTGCTGTACCAAATTTATCTGCTACACAAAAACTTTCGATTATATAATGGTATATTTCAAAACAATTCCACGGAAATCCGAATCGTATTGGTATCGGAATCGTTAATCAACATTTTCCTGGAATCGTCCCAACACTACTTTTTACCGATCTTTCTTTTTTTATTTAAATTAAGAATTTTTGGAAATTAGTTTTATTTTTCTTTTAAGAATTATTGAAAACACTTTTGTGCTCTTTTTTTTTTTTAAAACACTTCTTAAAATCTTTTTACATAATGAACTAAAGGCTAATTGTGTTATTTTTATCTTATAATTTTGACAATTTTTATAATTTTGATAATGCCCTTTTCTAATATTTTATTTCAATAAATCGCTTCACAATAGAAATACTGAAGAACAATAAAAGCGAAGGAACTGATTCGCCTTGTCTCCGGAAGTTAGGAAGTATATTAGCTGATTATAACCAAATTTTATAACATCATATAATTTAAAATATGACGTAGAGTAACCTTTTCTCTATTAAATCTTTTGTATTTTGTGTATTAGATCATTTAAAATATATATTCCATAATTCATAACAATCGGTAAATTTAGGAGAGAATCCTGTACATAGATGTTTATAAACATATACACTCACTTAACTTTATATATAGAAAAATAATACATAGTATATTTTAAAATATAAATCTTAGTTCAATTGGAAAGAGATCGGTGCCCTAATTTCCAATCTTGCAATATATGCTTGTTTTTAGTATTTCAAAAACTATTGCATTATTTCTTACTGTGATTAGTTCAGGGGAGATAACTCTAAATTGATTCAAGCGATTAATTATGTCAACATATAGATCTGTTACTGCTCGCTCAACCACACACACTCTCTCTCTCTCGCTCTTTGACCGATGATTGACCTAAAAGGATGAGTCAGTTAGTCTCCAGGCTTCTACGTTGTCACACGTGTCCTGCGAAGAGCAGACACAGAATTCTAAAAGTATGTAAAAACTAAGAAAATAAAATATTCCTCTCAAGCTAATGTTTGTATCCACTTTGTCAGTTATAACAACCAATAAACAAATATTACAGATCACAAGATCATTAAAGGATCATTAATCGGAAATCGAAAAAAGTCGGAACTTTTTAAAGTATCAGAATTGGAAAACTTTCGACCTATTTTCTGATGCCAAAAAACGATTCTTTTAATTATTTTTTTTTTTATCTGTTTGTTTTTATTTAAAACTAAATTTTTAATTGATGAAAAAAATTATAAATATTTATTGATATCAAACTATCAGAAAAACTAAAATCTATAGATTACCCCTCCCTCACAAGTGCATTTTGTAGGTTTGCAAAAATATTTTGCAAATATGTTTTTATGGTACCCGCTCACCCCACCAAAAAAAAAAAAAAAAAAAAAGAAATCTATAATCCAATATGAAGAGATTTTAAAGGAATGGAAATTGATAATCGTATTGAAATCAAGAATTTAGAACAGAATTGGTGAGTGTATCAGAATCCAGAAAATTATTGGAATCGTCTCATCGCTACAATTTACCTTTACTGTAGAGACAACCGCAGCCCAAATGTTGTCAGTCGATTGCTCATAATAATCAGCTTTGGGTTCATGGATATCAATAATTTTGACAGCTTTTGATAAGAGTGTTCCATCCTTTTGAAAAAGTGCTGATCTTACACTGCCTGTCCCAACATCCACACCAATGAAGTATTCCATGGACATTTTTTTTGGTAGCCCCTACACTGACCAGAACTGCAATAAAGAAAGTAAATTCTGGTGTTGAGAAGCGGAAAAAATGCAAACGCTCATGTGACAAAAGTCTTGTGGTCTCAATCATTGCTGAATACCAGATGATTGAAAAGTAATAGAAAAGAAACCATAGCTAAATACGATACGTTAATTATTTTATTCACTCTTGAAAACGAACACAAAACAGTGGACAAAACATTGAAAAATTTGGTCTCCCTTTTCCATTTTTAATTTATTTCACCGTATTTGTTCTATAATTTTATCAAATGCCTCCTATTTTTTTATTCTGCCCCAATGGATTGGACGTGATTGCAAATTGCATTATTATAATGACTGAACTCGTACATTCATGACCTGAAAGTTTCATCTCTCTGTTGCAGATATTGATGGTGTAAGACTATAAGAAAACAAAACCTGACATGGACATGCATCAGAAGCAATAATTATGTTAGCCCCTTTAAGAAACTTGTTTCTTATCGTTGAGCACTTTCAGTTGTAATAAGTCGGTCAACTTAGCTCATATGTGGAGATTGTCACATAATGACTAGATCACTCTGACTGATTTTAAAAGCATTTAAAAAGAATAAATGTTTAATTTCAACTGTATCTCTGTCGCAGTTGTCGATAGTTAGAGTACTTGGAAAAAATTCAATTGTAAAGTGATATTCTTGTGAAGTTTGAAAGTTCAATGCTCAGTTTGGCCGACCAAAAATTACAATTGCAAATTATTTAGGACCTCTACCCAGTCATGGCTGACAGAACGACAGCATGCTACCCTCCCCTCCCTTCAAAATTATGTGCAGATTCCCAAGTTCAGCAGAAACATTCCTGAGTTAAACAAGATACACCTGAAGAAGGTCGGTGGTTATATCAACCGAAACGTTGTGAAAATCACGCTCAAGATGAGAACAGTAGTCTGAAGAATCCAAATAATATGAATAACCAATCCTTATCTCAAAAATGCAGAAACATAAACGAACATAACTTGGTGGGGATCTTCATATTAAATAACACTGTTTACTT
The DNA here is from genome assembly GCF_053919585.1 of Euprymna scolopes. Lineage (NCBI taxonomy): Eukaryota > Metazoa > Mollusca > Cephalopoda > Sepiida > Sepiolidae > Euprymna > Euprymna scolopes. Next base: position 48,283,830 of record NC_136518.1, read on the forward strand.
CCGAGGACTTTAAAAACCAGAACTGGTTTGGATAAGTAAATGTGCTACATTGCTGTAATTCGTTAACATACAAATGAAATATGGTAATCAAAATAACTGGAAAACTTTAAAAGAAATACTTATTTAGGATTGAAAATTATCAGAGTACATTAAAATTTATGGAAAAACAATCAGGTATTTTTATTTTTATACAAAATAAATTCAACTCCTAATCAGAGTACACCATTTTTAGCCATGTAGCAAAAGTAAAGCAAAACGTGACGTACATAAGTGACGGCACCTCTGTCTATCTTGTCGGGTGACGGAATCAAGGAAGGAAAGAGAAAAGAAAAACTTTTGTCTATAGATGGCTTATGAATATACTGCTGTGAGGGAACCACCCTCCAAATGGACTAATCTATCGTCCATATAAACTTTACTCATGGCGATCCCAGCGGAGGATCTAATTCCAGAGTGACCCTCGCATGCTCAGTGAATTACCTACACTTTTTGTTTGTAACCTTTCCGTTGTTTTCACGTAATACATGTTTTAAACTGTTATCCGTTGTTCTGTTCTTCTTGTGGCTATTTGCGAGCCATAACATATACATAGGACATTAATTTGCATACGAGGACAATGACTGGTGTGACAAAAGAATGAAGGGGGAAAGCACAGGGTAGTCCTCTTTTTTGAACAGCTGAGAGACGGGGAGAACGGTCGGTGAAGATTACAGTCGAAGATAGGATTTGGCAAGAAGGAGTTTGGACGAATATTTATTATTATTTTTAATCTTAGTTTTATTCAAGCCATTATTATCAGAGATGTTTATATTAGTTAACGTGACTGACTCATCGATTGTCTCCCCTTGGCTTCATCCCAGAATAAAATCACTCATCTTATGCAAAACTTTATTTTATACACTAGTATTTGCCAATGGTAAAATAAGCCTAAATATGACATTTATGGCATTGTCCGATCATAAAATAAGCCTAAATATGATATTTTATTTTTGAAAATTTCGTATTTATTATTATTAAAGAGCCAACACTCTATTGATTATTATATTGTACCCAAAATCTAGCAGTGATTTCAAAAGTAATAAAAAAAAATGACTTGGATGCCATCAGTTAGAATTGAAACCAAAACATATGGCTCTTCAACATTATTTGCTATCATCTGAGCTAAGTCTATACACATAAAAACTTTAAAAATAACGTTGTTAAATCTATACATGTATATTTACGCATGCGTAGAGGTAACACATTTAGTTGACTTACGCCTGCCAAGTTCAAATTTTTTTCAATTTTAACCACTTTAACAATTATTTTTTCTGGCTTAAAACCAAATTTAATTTATTCCACAGGTCCTATTCCTCCAATTTAATTTAGATTCAAGGAACAGTAAAAAGGTGAAAACCCCTCATGCAATTGAGATTGTCGGACTGGCTTCCTCATCTTGGTTGTTATTGTCACAACGTTTCGGCCGTTTTGCCCTCCGGCCTTCATCAGGTGTTTTGTATCGAACTGGGAAACCGTTTGTTAGGAGTCTTGAACCCAACCCTTTATTATTATTACGGGGGTACCGTGTTCGGACTCCAGCTAGGCTCTGGGACATAGTTACTGATTCTCTGTTTGGTTCGAGACTCCTAACAAACGGTTTCCCAGTTCGATACAAAACACCTGATGAAGGCCGGAGGGCAAAACGGCCGAAACGTTGTGACGATAACAACCAAGATGAAGAAGCCAGTCCGACAATCTCAATCAATGAAAACACCTCATCTAAAAAATACAGACAATTATCCTCATACAAATTCAGATATATTTTTGATTTTTTGTGAAATTTTAACAATATCTACTCGATATAAATTTTAAGTTTCTTTAGTGTATATGTACCCATTTGACTGGTTGATCGCAGAGATATTGTGGGTAGATCGCATGGTATTAAAAAAAAAAAAAAACATTGGTGCTGGCAAACTTTCAGAATCTTGCAGCAAATTTGGAAATACGAGCGCAGTCATGCGTGCAGCTTGAGAGTGCACACTAGATGAAACAAATTAGCAATTGTCCGTCAGAGTTCGACGAACGTTTTAAAAACTTTTCTTTACTTGAGCTAATCGCTACATTCATGTGCTCCCCTTTTTAAGAAGATTCCGAGATTGTTTCACTCGCATCGAAAATTGCAACACTGTTTCACCTGAACTCTTTTGGAGTGAGGGATAAGATTCTGACACTATATTGAATTAATTTTTTAGAACTATTTTGAAGATGAGTAAATTCATTTTTTATTTAACTATTTGGACTATTATCCTCATCTTCTAGTTCTTGTTTTCTACGACGTTTCGGCTGATTATTCCTCTGGCCTTCGTCATGTAAACCGCAACGGGATAGGAATGTCAAATCCTCCAACTACATCCACAGCAATTACTGCTTTCAGTAGTTGTAGTTATCTCACAAGTGGATAGAGATGCTGGAATATCCAAGATTCCAAGTGAGTATTGTCTGGAGGTAGCAGTTTCAATCCCACCCAAAGTCGGTCAGAGGATTATTTGACCAAACCATGGTGAGATAACTACAACTACTGAAAGCAGTAATTGCTGTAGATGTAGTTGGAGGATTCGACATTCTTATCCCGTTGTGGTTTACCTGATGAAGGCCAGAGGAATAATTGGCCGAAACATCATAGAAAAACAACAATTAGAAGGTGAGGATAATAGTTCAAATAATTAAAACAAAAAACAAATAAATTAGCAATTGTCCATCAGAGTTCGACAAACGTTTTAAAAACTTTTCTTTACTCGAGTTAATCGCTACATTCATGTGCTGCCCCTTTTTTAAGAAGATTCCGAGATTGTTTCACTCGCATCGAAAATTGCAACACTGCTTCATCTGAACTCTTTTGGAATGAGGGATAAGATTCTGACACTATAAGCCAACATCAGCTGATGCAGAGCTCATGGACAATTATGGAACTTACTCACCGAGGACCCCCCAACATCATAAATGTGCTACCTTCTTAACTTGCATTATTTGGATGTACTTATTTATGTGAGTCAGCCTTTTCCCACATGGAGATCATTACGTCCAAATAACGCTCCACCATGATGGATGAGCATCTATAAGTCTGCTTGAGACATTAATTTGCATATGCTCATAATAATCTTCTTGATTTGTCTCCCCTTGTTCTGAATGGAGTTCTTAAAAAATGAAAACAAAAAACAATATGGGTTGATGCAATAATGCAACATACACCTGCAGATACTGTACATATAAAAACTAACTTACAATATATTTACAAGTTAGAAAAGCATTTCATCCAAGGCATGAAAATTGTTAAACAAAATGTTTTTACTACAGGCTTTAAAAATAAAGGTACAAGATTCAATTTGAAATTTATTTATCTTCAAAGTGTACTTTTATAAATTTTACAAAGTAAGGTATAAAAATTTAATATCTTACTTTGTAAAATGTATAAAAGTGCACTTTGAAGATAAATAAATTTCAAATTGAATCTTGTACCTTTATTTTTAAAACCTGTAGTAAAAACATTTTGTTTAACAATTTTCATGCCTTGGATGAAATGCTTTTCTAACTTGTATTGTATCTTTTTAAGATTATATTTTATTTAATTTATTAATTTGGATTTGAAAAAAGATGAATGTGGTTTTGTATGTATTTATAAAAACTCTCCTACTCTCTATTTCAGATTGTATTTCTCCTCACACCACAACTCATTTTTGCAACCCCCTCTTTGTATTATTAGAGGTCTGAATATTCTCTCTGTTTCAGTTTGTAATTCTCCTCACACTACAACTCTTTTTTTGCAACTCCCTCTTTGTCATACATATCTGAATAATGAGAAAATCTGAATTTTTTTAACAAAAACTTTAAAATAACTTTTTTAGGTTAAATTTTTTAAAACTTCTTTCGGAATAGAAAATCTTTACAATTTAATAAGGAACATATTTCATATAGGTTTCATTAAAAATATTCAGTAGATAACGAGAAAAATAGAGATGAAAATTTCAAAATGTATAACTGGCTACGCTCAATAATAGTCCTCGCTAGCGAAAGACTTTGTTATTATTATTATTATTATTATTTAAAACATTTTGTGTCCTGCGCTTTTGCACGAGGGCTAATAAATAATATGTTTTGTATTTTTAGTAGATGGTAGATCATTTAGACTTAGTCATGTCATAAGTAGCTACCATGTCGAAAAACTGTGTGCACCCCTGGTGTATATTAATAATTTCTTAGCGGGGCATAATCGTGCATTCGGAAAACTTGGATTTATTTGCATCTTACTGTTATTATCTTGGATAAATAATGTCAATAGTGTTGGGGTGATTAATCGGAATCAGAATCAGGAATTGGTAAAATTGGAACTTTTTAGGGTATTGGAATCGGAAAACTTTTGTGTCTATTTTCTGTTGCCAAAAACGATTCCTTTAATTATATTTTTTTGATTTTGTTTAAAAAAAACAAAAAAAAATCTTCCGTTGCTGGTAGTACTTATAAAATAATAAATATTTATTGATTTAAAACTTCCAGTAGAACTAAAAGCGAGAGATCATCCCCTCACAAGTGTGTTTTTATGTTTAAGAAAATACAGGGTGACCCCCCCAAAAAACGGGCCCCAACTCTAATTAGGCCCTGTTTCTTAGTGTTTTGTCCTATTGAAATGAAACTTTGGTCATAACTAGTTTATTATATTCAAAATATCACATCAAAACACTAGGATCTTTGGCCTTTTTTTCTCCATTCTACAGCATATGTTCTAGATGGCCTCCATTTAGCTTTTGTTTTTTTGTGAGGTCACCCTGTATATGCCCATTTAAGATTTGTTTTACTGTAATCATAATTTCATAGTTAAATATTTTGAGATTTATAAAGAAAGGAATCAGTAATTGTACCGGAATCAGGAAATTAGTATGGAATTGGTAACTATATCGGAATCAGAAAAAAAAAATTGAGATCGTCCCATCACTAAAAATCAATAAAAAAAAATAATCATTAAAATTTATAGTTTTGAACAGTCATTACTGAAAAGTGTGACATTTTTTAATTTGAATCCATCATTTCTTTTACTTGTTGTGCAATATATTTCCTCTTCACAGATGCATGTCTCAGAAGATAACAGTTTCAAAGACTGTAAAAAGTCAATAGATTTTTCTGGTTGAAATAAGGTATCACGCAGAGAAGCAGCCTATCTTGCTTGACAGAGTTCAAAATAGACTTCATAGCCTACTAGAGGATGCCCTTTTCTCTTCCCTGCAACCTCTTTCCCACAGCAGAGACATTGCAAGCTTGTCTCTGCTCTATCATTATTTTCATGGCAAGTGTTCGTCTGAGCTCCAATCTATACCCCACTACCAAATTTTCATGAATAACACTCATTTAGTTGAAACCACTATCAATAATTTCCTCCACTCTTTATCTGTGCCATAAACATGGATTCCATGAACAAAGCTTCTTTCTTAGAACTGCACGCCTGCGGAACTCTCTTCCGTTTTCCTGCTTTCCAGCTGACTACAATATGATCTTCAAGTCCAACATAAACAAGTTCTTGATGAGACATCCCGTTAAGTAATCCAATTTACCAAATTTTTATTATTAACGATTACTATGATATTGTCTCATTGACTATCGTACACTCATTAATCCTTATCCTCGAGTGGCCTCCGGGTCTTGATAAGTGGTGACTCCTTTGTAAAAAAAAATTTTTTTTTTAAGTATTTGGTGTATTCACATCTATTTAGGAAGAATTGTATTTTTAAGTTTAGGGTCTTTTTGATTTGTCACCCCTTGTTCTGAATGGAGTTCTTCAAAAATGAAAACAAAACAAAATTGTCCAAAATAATTAAAATGCACAATTGCAATTATTATTATTATTTTTTTTTTTTTTAAATTCCGAGAGGAGATAATTCAAGAAGTTCTTAGTTTATAACTTTAAATGACTATTTTCATTTATTACGAAATTTTAATTTTGTAAAATTGTGTTTTTTTTTTTAAATTATACATTTTCATATAATGACCATTTTCATTTATTTCAGAATTTTCTTTTCTTAGTGAGACTGTTCATTATAAAGTTTGTTTAAAAAATCATATATTTTCAAAAAGCATTTTTGCTAAGCAAGCCGTAGTGTTTTCATCCGCCATGATTAAATCCAATGAAATAAAAAAAAAGAGGAGACAACTTAAATCAAAGTTGAAAGGTGAAAACTCTGCCTTACATGCAGTTTAGTAATAAAATCACTAAAAATCGAAAATTTTAAATAAAACTACTTGATCGATTTATGTGATTTTTGGAATATGACATCTTCGTTCTGTTGTACCGATTTACTATGCCTCCCCACGGGACAGAGTTAGACACCGGGGTCGTTTTTTAACATGGAGAAAAGGTACAAAAATAAAAATTGTTTCAGTCGTGAAGGATTTCTCCTCCACCAAAAGAGAACAAGAAAATGAAGTGCAGCATCTGAAGAACAGATACTGCACTTTGATCTTGACCAAAAGGCCAATTCGTTCTGTTGTAATGAGTACGTACAACATACAAAATTTTCTGTATTTTATTTTAACAATCTATTTAGATTTTTTTAAGTCATAAATTTTTTTAGATTTTTTTTAAGTCATAAATTTTTTTAGATTTTTTTTAAGTCATAAATTTTTTTAGATTTTTTTAAGTCATAAATTTTCATATAAAGACAGAAGATAACTGTTGTACAAGGTGCCTTAAATAAGTTTCCAAACGTTTTTCGTACAGGCATTTAAAATTGTCATAGACTCTTGAAAATTCAGTATGTTATTGCTATACATCTTATGAGACGACTGACCAATTTTTATGATTTCAGGTTCAAATGAGCAGCTACAGCAGGAATTGGAATACATCCTTCTAAAGCCTGATTGTCAGAGCTGGTTAATATCAAAAATCCAATCTGGATATGAGGAAACTTTATTAGAATGATATGCAATAAAATTCTGTTTTAAACTTGGAAAAAAAAATACCACAGATACGTATGGAAAGCTTTAGACTGCTTTTGGACCATCTTCCATAAATTGAGCATCAGTTTTTGAGTGGCATAAGAGATTCAAGGAAGGCAGGGAGTCTTGAGGGATTCTGAGAGGTATGAAAAGAGTAAGGAAGTCAGAACACCAGAATTGATTGGCCAAATAAAGAATTTCTTGGATAACGACCATCATGTGTCTATGGAGACAATAAATACACAGTTTGGTGTCAATGTGAGAACCGTACACATAATTATTTGCAAGAAAGTGAACATGCAGAAGATTTGCGTGAATGCACCAATGCACAACTCCATCTTTGTCACAGACTATTTGACCAAGATGGGCATCAAGACAGTTCCTCACTCTCTCTATAGAGCAGACCTTGCTCCCTGTGACTTTTGGTTATTCCCTAAGCTGAAGGAAAACCTTAGAGGCTATCATTATGAGACAATTTAAGAGATAAAAGAGGCTGTGACAAGGGTCATTGACACTCATACAAGAAGCCTTCCAGAAGTTGTTGGAACGGTACAAGTGCATTGCAGCCGGAGGAGATTACTTTAAAGAGGACTTGAGTTTCATGTGTGTACTATCAATAAAAGTGCCCATACAAAAAAAAAAAAAAAGTCTGAAAACTTATTTAAGGTACCTCGGAGGTTACATCACACGAAACACTGCGAGAATAACACAGAAAATTAAAACTGTAATTCGAATAATCCAATTCATACAAATTATTAATCCTCCCCTAAACATGAAATCAAATATTTCAGATTTGCATTAAATTTGATCCATTATAATTAGATACTGATTAAGCAAGATTCCCTGACTTTCAATACATTCTTAAAACCTGATAAACCTTGAATTTGAGACATATTTTTAAAATCAAAATCATGAGTAAACACGCATATTAACTTTCAAGTGTGACCAACATAAATAGAAGGTTGTTTCATTAAAGTCATGTAATCTGCTCACAAACACATATCAGATTGATAGTGGACTTGACTGCCGACTAGACACTATACATGAATATGTAAAGTCTCTCTTTGTACAGAGGTTTGTCAGGACAACCTTGCATAAGGAGAAATTTCCCTCAAAATATCCCTGACCAAATATTCAAAATCACATAGTATTCACAGCCCAAATAAGATCTCCTCCATATGGCTAATCCACACTGGCTTTTACAAAGAATGATGCACCTCATCCAAGTAATGTTATCTTAAGTAGCAACAAGAACCTGGATACTCCAACAGACTAGATGAATTCTTTTTCTGGAATCAAGTGCTCGTCTGAGTTCCAATCTATGGTACCCCCTCACCAAACCTCAATGAGAAACACTCGTCTAGCTGAAAACACTATCAATAATTTCCCCCACTCTTTATCTGTGCCTAAACCTAAATGTAGATTCCATGAACAAAGCTTCTTTCCTAGAACTGCACACCTACGGAACTCTCTTCCGTTTGGCTGCTTTCCAGCTGACTACAATATGGTCGTCTTCAAGTCCAACGTAAACAAGTTCTTGATGAGCCGTTCCCCTTAAGTAATCCAATTTACCAAATTTCCACTACTAACAATTACTATGTCACTGTCCCATTGACCACTGTACACTTATTAACCCTTATCCTCGAGTGGCCTCTGGGCCTTGATAAATGGTGACTCCTTGGTAAAAAAAAAAAAAAAAAAGAGAGAGAGAAAAAAAAGGGACCAAAAACGAAAGATATACTATAGCATATCAAAAATGTCAGTTAGGGAGAGGAAAATTATGCCCCCAACTTTTTTACCAACTCAGATAATTGAGAAGTAAAGAACTTTAATGGAACATTCGAATATCTATCTATCTCATATAGAGATCTGTAAAATGTTTTTGACTTGTAATGGGGGTAGATATTTATTTGCTGCCCACCTCAGCAAAATGTGGCACAAGGCCGGAAAGTGGGAACCCCGCAGGCTCCCCTAAAGGAGGGGCACTCCTGCAATTTTAAAAATTGCCTGAGTAACCCCGTCGGCATTCCCCGGTCGGGGCGCCTCAGGCAGCAAGCAATAAACTTGCCCCACCGGAAAGCCCGGTGGCAAGGCCTGGGAGGGTGGACCTCCTAGGTATTACCCAGGCGGTGTACCTCAGTCCAACAGGTGCTGGGCCGGTTCCCGGCCCCTCACCTGTTGGGCTGAGTGTCAAGTGACGAATCCTTGACTGGTACTACCCTGTCTCCCTGCAGCCGAAGCCGCTAGGAGACATCCCATCACAATGGACTTGTAATGGGGATATGAGATGAATGGATTCGCCAATCATTTTTATAACCAACGGCTGTGCTAAACAACCAATGAAAACGTCCCAAAATTATTATAAAAATTGTCGAATATTGGATTCAATCAGTTCGCCGTTTACTACGTCACGGACTGCGTTTATTCTTTATTCTTACTAATTCTTGGCCGCCATCTTAGTTACTGATCTGAACTACGCCGACATCTTGGTTACTGATCTGAACTACGCCGCCATCTTTGTTCAACACAATATCTCAGAACTTAAGAGGTTAACTATGGCATGGACCACATTTGATTCTTGGTCGCCATCTTGGTTACTGATCTGAACTACGCCGCCATCTTTGTTCAACACGATGTCTCAAAACTTAACAAGATCAATTCTTAGAATAAAGTACAATGGTTACGGCTCAGCGATAGACAACTATTACAAGGATAGTTATTTTCTGTTTCAATTCTCAAAGAAACTTCCGTTGGCCTGCTTGCCAGCTGACTACAATCTGATTGTCTCCAAGTCCAATGTAAACAAGTTCTTGATGAACCGTTCCCCTATGTAATCCATCTTACAAAAATTCTACTACCTATGTTTACTACGCTAGAATCACATTGACTAATGCATACCCATTAACCCTTATCCTCGAGTGGCCTCCGAGCCTTGATAAGTGGTGATTCTTGTGTAAAAAATAAATAAATAAATAAATAAAATACCGAAGGAGTTATAAAACCGGTTCAAATATGATTGTATTTTCTTTTCCGAAAGATAAAGAATTATTTTACATTTGGACACGTGCAATTAAAACGGAGTACTTTTTTTTTTTTTTTTTTGTAGTTTAAGTGTATTTAATTGTTTATTTTAAAATGCACCCGGTTTAAAGTAATCCTCATTTGTCGCCTATCATCTGACCGTGGCCATTGTATTTTATTCTGCAACATCAATAGGTTACGTGAGTTTAATGGAAGGGCCTTCTATTTATGTTGGCCACACTAGAATAAGTTTAACGTTTACCAAATCATGTAATGGATTTTGATTAAAATTGGGTTAAGGATTATAAGATAATGCTTGTTTACGTTTGTGATATTTTAAACTAACGCATTTATTTCAAGTGAAAACAGTATAACATACTTACGTGTCATAGTGAAATTAGGGTAAAACTTGCGGAGAACGCTCTGTTTTACGGGTGTTGTAAAAATGGAACGGAAATTTAAATTTCGTTCCGTTTTAAATTCAGTACATTTTTACATTACGTCCAACTCATCGTTCACATTCGACATGTCAACTTTTATAGTTTTTTTTTTTCGAGTATGCTGACAAAGTTGGAGGTGTCTATTCCGAAAGCCGTTCTTAATATGGAGAGATTCGGGTGTCTATTCCAAAAGTCATTCTTAATATGGGGAGGTTGAGGTGTTTATTCGTAAGCATAAATGAAAACCTATAAAAGTCGACATTTCCAATGAGTTGGACTTATATATATACCAAAAAGGTATACCAAACTGACATTTTCCGTTTAAATATTATTTCGTTTGTGTGAATAAAATTTTATTTTTATATAAAAAAAATTATTCATTTTTTTCATTCATATAAAAAATACGATTGTTGAATGTTATTCTTTCGATTACTTTCGTTTGGGGGGGGGGCACAATAATAATAATAATAATAATAATAATAATAATAATAATAATAAAAGAGTGCTAGTGCACTTAAAGTGCACTAGCACCCTTGCACTGCACTTACTGATCCGCACGGCCACGGCGCACTCTGCAGTGCAGTAAGTGCAGTTGGGCACTGGGCAGTGCCACTGCAGTACTGCACTTACTGATCCGCGCTATTTTTTAAATCGTATTTCCAAGTTTAATATGTTTTTTTTTATTCAATTGTAAGATTAAAGTATAGAATAGATACAAAGCAAGCACCCTCCCCTCCCCATGTTAAGAATAGCTTTTTAAATAATAACATTATTATTTCAGCACGGATCAATAAGTGCACTGCACTACTGCACTAGTACCAAAAAAAGATTAAAACGGAACGAAATTTAAATTTCCGTTCCATTTTTACAACAACCGTAAAACGGAGCATTCTCCGCAAGTTTTACCCGGATCCGTTTTTGAATGAATATTACATTAAAAATTGTCCCCAAGTAGTTTTTATGATATTAATACTTTTATTATCCAATGTATTCTCTAATGGTTTTCAATGGTTGCCATTTTGTTTTTTATTGCAGACGATACAAAATGAACCAAAACACAAGTGTCTAAAATTAAAACTAATATGGCGACCACCGAAAACCATTAGAGTATACATTGCATAATAATATATTATGATGTTATAAAAAAAAAAAACTACTTGTCAGCGACAGTTTTAAAATGTGATATTCGTTCAAAACGGGCTCGAATACACTTTTGAAAAGTGAGTGTTGGTTGAGCTGATACACGTCGGCACTTTGACCATATTTTTAACAAATAAAAAAAAATCATCCAATTTAGGTTCGTTTAAAATGGACGGACCCTTAATTTAAGTCAAGGGAGATCATACTGAATTGGTCGCACAACTCTTCCACATCAAAACATACGATAAATTCTATTTTTACCTGTAATTATTTTTTCTAGTGGATGATCTTTTTTAGTAATTTTTCTAAAGAAAAAATTATACTAGTTTCCCCATGACACGTAAGTACGTAATAATGTTTTCACCTGAAATGCGCTGCAAAGATCACCAATGTGAACAAGGTTTAGGAGCATTATATCTTAATTTGAAACTTCGTAAGATAACATTAAAAATGGCGCGTTAATTGTCCGTTAATTAATTTTACCCATCCTGAGAGATACAGTTAAAATTCGATTACGTCAGTTAGACATTGATATGGTCGGTTTCAGAAGTTGTGCGAAATAAATAAATAACGAATTCTTTACACACGTACAAATGCGTGTGTAGTTTATGCCGGCCAACACAACAAAGAAAGAAAGAAAGAACATCTGCTTACCACGTCTGCTTATAACAAAAGAAAGAAAGAACGAAAGAAAGAACGTCTGCTTTCCAGATATCGTAAGGGAGATAACTCTATTCGGTGTCCTTTCTTTTCTGTTCCGTTTAATATAATAGACTTATCTTGGAATTTAAAATGAAAAAGTAGAAACATAAAAGCTCGACGGATGTTCTTAGCCTTTTGGCTGAGATCAAAGTGTAGTATCTGTTCCGGCAGATGCTGCAAGCTATGACTAGCAAAGACCAGATGTGGGGGCAACCCCACATGCCTGACCATTAACCAGCTCCCATTTCCCACCTCTCGGGAGCTGGTCCCCTTTTTCCCTTCCCCCTCCCTTCACTCCTCACATTAAAAATCGGCCTTGTGCCTAATTTGCTCGGTGGGGGAGCAAATAAACACCATCTGTTCCGGCAGATACTGCAAGCTATGACTAGCTATGACTAGCAAAGACCAGATGTGGGGGCAACCCCACATGTCTGACCTTTAACCAGCTCCCATTTCCCACCTCTCGGGAGCTGGTCGCCTTTTCCCCTTCCCTTCACTCCTCACATTAAAAATCGGCCTTGTGCCTAATTTGCTCGGTGGGGGAGCAAATAAATACCATCTGTTCCGGCAGATGCTGCACTTAAGATAATTTGTACCAGTCAATGGAGGGGAAAGCCTCTATACTGGGACAATTATTATTTTTGGTAACCAGAGTGCCCCCTTTTTGCCTACTTTTAGGGGAGCTGGTTTTTACCTCACATTAAAAACGGCCTTGTGCCTAATTTGCTCAGTGGGGGAGCAAATAAATGCCATCTGTTCCGGCAGATACTGCAAGCTATGACTAGCTATGACTAGCAAAGACCAGATGTGGGGGCAACCCCACATGCCTGACCTTTAACCAGCTCCCATTTCCCACCTCTCGGGAGCTGGTCCCCTTTTTCCCTTCCCCCTCCCTTCACTCCTCACATTAAAAATCGGCCTTGTGCCTAATTTGCTCGGTGGGGGAGCAAATAAATACCATCTGTTCCGGCAGATGCTGCAAGCTATGACTAGCTATGACTAGCTATGACTAGCAAAGACCAGATGTGGGGGCAACCCCACATGCCTGACCTTTAACCATCTCCCATTTCCCACCTCTCGGGAGCTGGTCCCCTTTTTCCCTTCCCCCTCCCTTCACTCCTCACATTAAAAATCGGCCTTGTGCCTAATTTGCTCGGTGGGGGAGCAAATAAATACCATCTGTTCCGGCAGATACTGCAAGCTATGACTAGCTATGACTAGCAAAGACCAGATGTGGGGGCAACCTCACATGCCTGACCTTTAACCAGCTCCTATTTCCCACCTCTCGGGAGCTGGTCCCCTTTTCCCTTCCCCCTCCCTTCACTCCTCACATTAAAAATTGGCCTTGTGCCTAATTTGCTCGGTGGGGGAGCAAATAAATACCATCTGTTCCGGCAGATACTGCAGCTATGACTAGCTATGACTAGCAAAGACCAGATGTGGGGGCAACCCCACATGCCTGACCTTTAACCAGCTCCCATTTCCCACCTCTCGGGAGCTGGTCCCCTTTTTCCCTTCCCCCTCCCTTCACTCCTCACATTAAAAATTGGCCTTGTGCCTAATTTGCTCGGTGGGGGAGCAAATAAATACCATCTGTTCCGGTAGATACTGCAAGCAAAGACCCTATGTGGGGGAAACCCCACATATAAGACCTTGGTCAATGTAGGGGCAACCCTTCATACCAATTGTCACTATCCAGCTCCCCTACTCCCCGGGGAGTTGGTCCCCATTTCCCCTTCACTCCTCACTTTAAAAATCGGCCTTGTGCCTAATTTGCTCAGTGGGGGAGCAAATAAATACCTCAAAGTGTAGTATCTGTTCCGGCAGATACTGCAAGCAAAGACCAGATGTGGGGGTAACTCCACACACCTGACCTTTAACCAGCTCCCATTTCCCATCTCTCGGGAGCTGGTCCCCTTTTTCCCTTCCCCCTCCCTTCACTCCTCACATTAAAAATTGGCCTTGTGCCTAATTTGCTCGGTGGGGGAGCAAATAAATACCATCTGTTCTGATACTTTTCTGACTTCGATCAGTGCAGGAGAAATCTTTCTAGATTGAGGCAATTTTTATTTTTTTTCCTATCCAAAGTGCCCCTTTTTGAGGAGCTGGATTTCCCCACATTAAAAATCGACCTTGTGTTTAACTCTATCCGCGTAGGAAGGAAAGTAAATAGGAACATAAAAGCTCAACGACTAGTTCTGTTTCGTGGATTTTATTAAAAAAACTAAGTTTGAATATAATTACGTTTTTTCATTGTTTTTATTTCGCATTAGCAAAGTATTTCCTTTCAGCTTCCAGTTAGTGTTGTGTAATCAAGATAGAAATATGGATCTTTTTTTTTCATTTTCTTTTTGTATTTATTTCATGCGTAAATTACTTTGTTGGTTGTTTTTAATTGTGGGGTATTATACTTCAGTTTCCAGATAATGTCGGGTCATCAAGAGAAAATACGTAGTGGGGGAGGGAGCTATACATATAAAAACCTGTCAAGAGGTTGACCCCTAAGCAGTGCATATTCTCTCCTGATGACCCAATATTATCTGAAAAAACAACAGTTGTCGAAAACAACCCAAAAAAACAACCACGAGACAAATCAAGATCCATGGAAACACCACAAGAAACTCAACTCAAGAACAGCCACTTCAACCCAGCATCTACAGAGGAAAAAGAAGACATCAGAAAATTCCAGAAAAGCTGAGGTAGGTGACTATTTCCTCTGCTTGTTTTTTTTTTTTTTTTTTTTTCTCTGCAAATTTACTGGTTTTAATAATTTGCAAAAATTATTTGTAGATAGAGCTTTTTGTTTGAATGTCGGTTATTCAAAAAATAATATATATTTGAACAAAATGGCTAACACAAACCCAACCCCAAAACAGAGTTCTCACAGGTGGATCGAAGATCCTAATCTTTATTGGAAAATCGTTTGACTTTGGGCCATGGCTAGTAGCTCTGAAAAAGGAAGAGCAGGTCTACCAGCTAACAGGCTCAAAACTAGTAAACCTGGCTTATGACTTTATAGATGGTCTGGTATCGGAAATGATCGGAGAATATCTCAATGAACTGAACCAGTGAGGATTTACTTGATCAAGTAGCGTTCCAGTACGGCGTGTTCACAAAGGCTGCCGACACTGCTCGGGCTCTAACAAGAATAAAACAAGATCGAGAACTTAACTCCCACCACAAAATAAACAGGGACCGGATCATTACAGGAATGGTCTAATCTCTGTTAATTTTGGGGCCCAGGCACCAATGTAATAGAACCTTTGAACAACCTTAATAGCTTTATCATCCAAACATACTATCTCCACATCTGTGTTGTTATCCGTCTCTATTGTCTTACTCTTCCTGCAACAATTCATTCTCACTTGTCACTATTGAGATTGGTCAGAAGTTTTTTTTTTTACCTAGGCAATAATGTTGAAGCCCAAGTAGAATAAGGTGTTATTGTGATTATCTAGAAAGTTCGTCAGAGCATTCACCATTAAAGTACTTGTAGAACAGGCATAGGAATGCAACATTTCGTCAATGGGACCGAGGCTGAAGCTTAGATGACAGTTCAGGACCTATCAGGCTGGTGACTCTCTTTTAAACCCTGTCCAGGAGTGAGAGACAAGTAGCAGATGCACCAGCCCAAATGTGGCAACAGTACTCCATACATGGGCGAATGGTGGCTTTGTAGAGATACAGGATACTTTCAGGCGTAAGTAGTTTTCTAGCAGGGTAGAGAGAGGTCATCTCTGAATCATTCAAACTCTTTCTCAGAGATCATCAAGCAGAATGTGTGTGCATCTATTTATCCAATGAGAGCTTTGTTCAACATGTCCATACCATGGCAGATGGTTGCAATAAAGTTGATTTCTAGCCAAAAGACAGTCATTCGACATTTTTTTTTTTTTTTTACAAGGATGTCACCACTTATCAAGGCCCGGAAGCCACTCAGGGATAAGGGTTATTGCATGTACAGTACGTTGTACGTTAGTGTTGAGATTTCATAAAGTGTCTACTTAAGGGGGCGGTTCATCAGGAATTTGTTTATGTTGGATTTGAAGACATCAAAGTTGTAGTCAGGTGGGAAACAGGCAGACGGAACAGAGTTCCACTGGCGTGCTGTTCTAAGAAAGAAGCTGTGTTCATGGAATCTATGTTTTGATTTAGGCACAGATAGAGAGTGGGGGAAATTTTTGACAGTGGCTTCAGATAGACAGGTGTTTTTCGTAAAAGATTGGCAAGGGGGGGACCAGAGATTGGAGCTCAGACGAGCACTTACCTTTTCCTCTCTTACCATCAATTGAAATGTGTGTACATCTTGTGGGAGCCTTCTCTAGTCTCACACAAAAACACGCGTTCACATCTTAAGCTATATTACTTGTCACATACGCGCACACAAACATACGTGCGCACGTCCACACACGCACATATATTCACGTTCGCGTATATACACTCACATTCACGTGTATACACACACACACGCACACAAGGACAACGTCATTTCCCCTTTCAAAGGAAATACACACATGCGCAAAAGATCACCGGAAACAATTATAAAAGCAAGAGACAAGCTGTTTTCAGTCTTTTTGCGGACCAGCTCTCGAGCTGAGAGGTTCAGCTAACCAGCCGCCTCCCGAAAGGGAGGCGCGCGCGCATCACGTCACCTGCGACTATGTATGGGGCACGAGCTAACAGACAGTATGTACACTTTATACGTTTTCTATCTCCATGGCCTGGATTGACTTTTTCTCATTTTCTTTCTCTCTCTATACTACAATAGACTTTCCTCCTCACCAGCTAACAGCGGTAGACGCACACCAAACTGGACTGACTTTCTTTCTTTCTCTCTCTACAACAATAGACTTTCTCCTTCTCACCAGTAAACAGTGAGAGACGAACGCGGACATGAACACGTGTTGTACCCTTTTCTTTTGTTTGTTTCTTTGCAAAATGAATACTAGTTCGTTTAATTCAAGTAGACGCATTGTTCATTCCTTCCTCAAAGCAATTCATTTTTCCTTTCCCATTTCTCCCATTTGTCCTTGTACGACTGGTGGATGTATAATATATCCACCAGTCCACCACAATCTATCAGAGCTTCGTTAAATATGTCCATACCAGTGTAGGCAGTTGTAATGGACAGCTAATTTCAGTCTGGGCACCTTTAGCTTTAATAGCAGATAGTCAAAACTAATTCTGCTATCAAGGTGTGCATCACAAATCCAGTGAACCATAGGCATGTCATTCTTCTGCATCCTCAGAAAGATTAAGCTAGTTGGAATCTAGCATTCACTCATGTAACATGGTAGTACGGACATAACTGTTATAAACTCGATCCACAGGTGAGAGTGAGTATAAGATGGAAGAAGCTCATGTAACTTGTCGCACACAGTCCGTACATGCAACATCAAATTTAATTCACTTCTGTCACCAGTGCAGGTCATTTCACCAAGATAACAAAAAAAATTTCTTTTTTTTGGGGGGGGGGGGGGGTAAATGCATAAAATTAGAAGTTGAAAATTGTGAACAAATGTTACATAATCCAGGTTGCAAGTTTGAATGAAGAGAAATATTATTAATGCTTCATTTTTTTTTTTTTTTCATTTCATTTTACTTCAGTCGAAGTTCTCAGAAACCAACATTTCTATAGTTAACACTTGACCTCCATATGAGATATGTAGATATTCGAATATTCCATTAAAGTTCCCCTTTGCTCTGAAACATTGAGTCAGTAAAGAAGTTGAAAACATAATTCTCCTCTCCCCAATTGACTATTAAAATATGTTATATCTTTCTTGTTGTCTCTTGGTCTTACTGGTGTTATATCGCATATCCCTCCATATTTACATAAGCAAAACAGAAATCAGCAGGAGCAGTGATAGTGACAACGATGGTGGCGCTAAGCATAATTAGTAAATCATCCCAGCAAAGAAAACCACCAGAGGAAACCGTTCATCAAAAAAAGAGAATCAAATTCTAACCCTAGCCCTAACCTCCTTCGTCACCAACTCCCAGAGCCTGCCGACCGACGCCTTGTTTCAAGCAGTTGACCAACATTCCTGTCACTGCTGCTGCCGTCACTGGCACATCCTGACAATATCAACAGCTTCTACTATGATTACATTGCCCTTCAATAAAAGTTTGAACTAGCCTTCGTTCTTGCTTCCATATGCTCATGTTTGCAATATAACACTGGATTCTAAAAACAAGAATTGGACTAGTCTGGTGAAATATCCAACTTTGTGATGTTACATGAGGTTACATCACTTGGAGAAGGTGCACCATTTTTCGTAAAAGCCAAGATCTTATTTGCGCCTTGAATACTATGTGATTTTGAATATTCAGTCAGGCTTTACTTGTAGGGAAAACTATCCTCAGACCAGATTATCCTGAGAAACCCCCGTACAGAGAGATCTTAGACACTCAAAGATAGTGTCTAGTAGGCATTCAAGTTCTCTCTTAGTTCCCACACTGGAAATATTGTTTGAATTCAAATGACCAAGAAAAAAAAAAAAACGTCCATCTACAATCATTTTTTTTTATTCAAAAACAAAACATTTTATTTGTAACATTTTCGTTTTAAATTTGCAAATAATATAGTCTTTAGCTTATTTTTTCTTTAAAGTAGACAAACGATGTGTGGTCCTGGATATGACCTTAAACTATATCCGATGGTGAAGCCCCACCTTGTGGGCCTTGGGGAGTGTGGAGCCACCCTTTAATTGCCATTGCTCCCAGGTCCACTCTGACCCGGAGTGGTAGTAACTGTTAGGGTCCCAATTATGGGTTAAATAGAATCCGACTTAAAAAACAAATATACTCCATTAAAAATCGTTCCTCAAAATAACTAGATTCGGCATTAAATAACCTGAAAAAGGTTGATATGCCGTAAAACAAAAACAACCAACCAACCAAACGATGTGTAACATATTTATGACTTATCTGTAATATAAATCTATTGTAATTTTAATAAACTTAAGTTTTGATTTAAATTATCTCCCTTGAAAGTAAATGAATATAATATTTTAGAAAGGTTTTGGTAATTTATCCTTTTTCATTACAAGGGATGTTCTAAATGTAATGTGTCCTATTTTTTCTATTCCACTCGAATGGATCAGATCAAAGAAAAATTTTGTTATAGATTATTGATTAGTTTAGATTATTACACAGTTTTGAATGGTGAAGATCGATCTGGAGATGCCACAAATATCTATATGATAATACACTCAGGCAATTCCATGCTCATATGTACGTTATCACCTTATACCCACTTTTAAAAGAAGGTTTCAGTGACTGCCAAAGATACAATGCAAAAGAACTAATTTGAAAAATTATTTTGATTGCATTGTTATGATGACTGAACTTATGTATTCATGACCTGAAAGCTTTATCTCTCTGTTGCAGATATTGATGGTGTGAGACTCTAAGAAAGCAACTTCTGTCATGAACATACGTCAGAAGCGGAGATGCATCATTGAACACCTCCATGAAGAAAAAATTGGACTGATCAACATCCACTGGCACCTGTTAAACGTTTAAAAAGCTGATGCAGTTGATATCAGTACGGTTAGGAGATGGGTTCAGAGTGCCAACAAAGATGTGTGACAAAGTGCGGTTCAGATTTTTTGAACCAAGTTATCACATGAGGCTGGCAAAAGTGCATTGAGAATAGTAGTGACTATGTAGAAAAATCAATTCCAGAGCACAAACTCTTGCTTCCCTTATTTTGTCCTTTAGTCCTCACATTCCAGCAGCGATTTTCTTGACAAAGTTGGAAGAATTGTTTTCTACGTAAAAATCTATTCCATCTAACACTTACCATTTTTACGAGTTTTTAACCTTGAAGTACTATTTTTTGTTAGCTTCTTACATCAAGTGGCTTCGTGTCTTGTCTGGAGCGATTTCCATTACAAACAAAGAAGTGTTGTATTATTGATTTAAATCACAGTGATCCGTTTTATGGTAATGTAGGTGTGATGAATGAAAACAAAACTTTTACATTTATCCCTCTCTCTCTCTTTCTGTCAGTTTTCTTGTGACTGCCAAACTCTTTAATAAATCTTACATAAAATGATTCACTGCTTTTGTGTGAAATATTTCCCATGTTGAAGACGAACCCAGATCCACAACAAAGGAATATCATAACACAAATATTGTTTGCATTCTGTCTATGTAATAAAACAAATTAACGAACATAAATTATCTCTTATGGCATACACAAGAACTCGTAGCATAATGATAAAGTACTAAGTAACTTCAATTCCACATGCCACTCTTCTGAAGGTTGAAGGTTCAATTCAGGCGATACTAAAAATACAAATTACCTTCTGTCTTGTCATAGATAACAGAATTAGAGCATGCTGCCTTCATAAATTAAATAAAATGATGATCAAAATTCTGTGTAGATTTGTGAGTTCAACTGAAAGATTCCCAAGTTTGATAAGATACACCTGAAGACGGTCACATCTTTCGAAACATGAGAATCACACTAAAGATGAGAACAGTAGTCCAAATTATTCCTCCAAAAAAAATATAAATTATCAATCCTCATCTGAAAAATTGAAACATAGAAACAAAACAAAAACAATTCAAATGAATGTAATAAGTTTAAATATTTATTAGTTATAAAAAAAGAAATGCAAAATAACTGGAAAAAATAAAAGATTTGTTTATTTGATGCCAACACTCATCTTTTGTGTAAATCATTCATAACATTACTCAGTAAGTCCTAGGTCTGACATATATATATATCATGTTTTTATAAAGTCCTAACCTTCAAATGGCTTGTGTCCAAATCTGAGCCCAATCAGATTATTAGCTTACAAATTACAGTTGCAAATTTTTTAAACAATGACAAAATCTGAATTTTATGTGTTGATAAAATACTGCTTTCTGATGGGGAAAATACTATTCAAGTAAAGCGATGGCATGTTAAATGTTACTTAAACTCTACCAGAAACACTAGTTAAGAGATGGTATGATGACTTTAAAAGTGGTCATACAGATACAAATGATGCTGAAGTCACTCAAATTCAACAGTTGTCCTAGAAAACAACAAAGTCCACAAACTCGTTTGAGCCGAATTCAAAATTGAAGTTTTAAAAATGAATATTTATCAATCAGAAAGCTGTGTTCAAAGTGGATGCTGCATTTGCTCACAGTCAATCTAAAATAAGAACGCATCAACGATTCAGAGTTGACAACTGTTTCTACTAGTATTGATATTTTTTCCTAATTCTGATATAATTATAATTACCAATTCTGTTATAAATGACCAATTCCAATTCTTTTCAAATCACTAAATATTCAGCTGTAGAGTTGCTTTTTTTTAGATTACCGTAAAAATCCATGTGATATATTTTCGCGAACGTAAAAATACACTTGTGTGGGTTATTTATAGATTTTAAATTTTTTTGTAGTTTAAAATACATACATATTAATCATTTTTTTCTCAGTAGCAGTAATGGAAAATAAAATTTTAAACAAAACCAACCAAATAATAAACAATTACAAGAATTGTTTTCTGGCATTGGAAAGTAAGCACATTTTTTTCTGATTTCAATACTTTAAAGTTTCGATTTTTTCAGTTCCCGATTCTGTGGGATAATTAATTAATTGGAATTGGAAAAATCAGAACTATCTGGGGTATCTGAAAAATTTGTGCCTATTTTCCAATGCCAAAGACGATTACCTTTTTTATTTGATTAAAAAAAAAAATCTTTCATTGCAAGTAGTAATAATACAATAATAATATTTATTGATTTTAAATTACCAGTAAAACCAAAATCTATAGATCACTCCACCACACAAGTGTGTTTTACATTTGAGAAAATATTTGCACATTTAAGATGTGTTTTTTTTTTTTTTTTTACAGTAATCGAGACAAAATAACCATTTTATTGTTAAAGAATCAGAATTGGTAACTGTATCAGGATCGAGAATTTAGTACAGTATCGGTAAAAATATTGGAATCGTCCCATCACTAGTTTCTACACAAAAAGAAGAAATTCTTGTATCAATATGTGACAATGGATGAAGAATGGATCCACCATTTCCATTCAGAGTCAAATTTTCAATCAGCTGAGTGATCATCAACAGATGAAAGCCGTTCAAGGTTACCAAAGACGCACACATAAATTGGTTTTGGACCTTGTACAAGGTGAGTCACGGGAAACAAATGTTTTTAGAACGTTTTGTTTCCTTAAAAACATCCGTTTCCAGAGTTTTGTTTTTCTTAAAAACATCCATTACTATATATATACAGGGTGAGTCACAGGAAACGGATGTTTTTCTGTGAGGAGAGCAGAGAGAGAGGTCTAAAAAATATCTGTTTCCCGTGACTCACCGTCTATTTTAAGATGTACAAGCTATTTTGTTCAGCGATTATCTCGACAAGGAAGGAACCATACATTTTAGGTAAAAACACTATTACTTATTTAAATATCTTGTTGAAACTAGTAAAAAAAATAAAAATGGTCGAGTAGAAGATCTGCTAGAACTATTTTTTTGCAACAAAGATATTTTCTACTTTGAAATGACGGATTACAATTCTTCCGGTCAAGATCAAAGTGTAGTATCTGTTCTTCAGATGCTGCACTTCAATTTCTTGTTCTCTGTCAGTGGAGGAGAAATCCTTCACGACTGAGACAATTTTTATTTTTGTTCCTTTTCTCCACGTTAAAAAACGACCCTGGTGTCTAACTCTGTCCTGTGGGGAGGCATTGTAAATAGGTACAATTATTTTGTCAAAATCATAGACTGCAGTCATCTCCCATGGATTTTAAGAACTCTTCATTAACAAAGGTGATAAAACGGCATTATTAGATAAATTTTACTTTTACTTATATTTATTTCTCTACTTTACCATCTTTTCGTAATTTTTGGGTTTATTTTTTCACAAATTTTGATATAACACATAAGTATGTAATAATATTTTTACCTAAAATGTATGTATTTGAAATTCTATTATGTTGCATAAACACCAGAATCATTAACAGCGAATATCATATAGTATTATTGGCACGTTTGACGGAAAGAAAATCATCAAAAACAATGACACATGCAGAAAAAAAGTGCTTTTTCACCAAGACAATGCACCGTGTCACAAATCAATTGCAATGATGGTAAAAATATATTGCAATTCAATTAAACTTGACTGATATTTTCTACTGTAAGAATGCTATGTTGACGAATAAAATTGTATTTTTCCTAAAAGTTGGGTGGTTGTCCAGAATTTCCCCTATATTATAAAACAAAAGTGCAGAAAAATCTTTATAATGTATGTATGTGTGATGAAATGAAAAGATCATATTCCAAAAATTACGTAAATTTAATTTCTTATAAAGAAAATCATTTTAAAACGATTTTAAGTAATTAATGAGAAATCATTAGCATTACAAAGCTGACCTCACAAGTTTAAATTGTTGTGGAGTTATCTGTCCTTGTTTCTTCAAGATGACAGTGTGAGACAGTTCCTTTTTGCTTACTCATAAAATTTGATTTTCTTTATAAAAATAAAATAGTTGATCAATTTATGTGATTTTTGGAATATGACATTTTTGTTTCATCACAAACACATACATCATGCAGATTTATGTATTATTCTTTTTATTTTTTTAATAGAGAGGGAATTCTGGATAAGAACCACAATTTTTTTCTAAATTTTTCTTAATATTATTAAATCTTAAATGCATTTAGTATTTCAAGAGAATTATTATTATTAATGATATTAATTTTTTACTATAGGAGGAATTTTGGACAAGAACCAAAAATTGTTATTTTATTAGATAGCCTGGGACTTACTGAGTGATATGTTATATTATATTTTAAGATGGAAACTTTTGTGATCTCCTGATCTACCACAAAATATGAGTGTCTGATCAAATATTGTGTGAAAATGTTTTTGCCTACAGAAAGAAAGAAAGACGTCAGCCAGTTGCACATGGTCAGTAAATGAAGATATTGGACGGATTCTATGGCCATGGTCACTGCTTATGGTTGTAGAGTGTTAAGGTGGTCAAGAGATATTCAGCGAGTATGTGAGATCTTGTGACATCTGGCACCAATAACTGATGAACATTAAAACATCCTGCAATTCGGCACTATGCGACACCTGTAAGGAAAATGAAAGCAGAATTTGAAAATTAGTACATATCCATTATATACAATTTAAACAAATTTACATGGTCATGACACTGGACATGCTAATGTTTCAGACAAATGGTCGGTTAAAACCAGAATTCCTCATCAGGCAACTTAATAAATGGTTGCTTTCCACAGAAGAAACCAGTCCTCAAAATCTTTTAAGGACTGGTTTCTTCTGTGGAAACCAACACCATGGGAATATAATTTCAATTTAAATTTATCCACAGATTTATCAAAATTGATCCGAAATGGACAAATGAATGTTTCCCTAAACAGATAAATCCTCACTGTAAGTAAAAGATGCAGAAAGTGACACAATTTGATATAAAAACAATCTACAACTACATCCGCGCATGATGCATAAATTCGATTGCTCCTCAACGATCACAGGAGAGAGACTCAGAGAAGCACTGGTGGTCGCCAAATAAATCCCTGACTGTCAAAACCATGACTTCCCTGCAACCTCTCTCCCACAGAAGAGACGTTGCGAGCCTGTCTTTGTTTTATCGTTATTTCCATAGCAAGTACTCGTCTGAGCTCCAATCTCTGGTCCCCCCTCGCCAATCTTTCATGAAAAGCACCCATCTAGCTGAAACTACTGTCAATAATTTTCCCCATTCTTTATCTGTGCCTAAATCAAAATGTAGATTCCATGAAAAAAACTTCTTTCTTAGAAGTGCACGCCTGTGGAACTCTCTTTCATTTGCCTATTTCCCACCTGACTACAACTTGGATGTCTTCAAGTCCAACATAAACAAATTCCTAATAAACCACCCCCTTAAGTAAGACCCTTTATCAAATCTCCAATACTAATGATTACTATGATATTATCCCATTGATTACTGTACGCGCAATAATCCTTATCCCCGAGTGACTTCCGGGCCTTGATAAGTGGTGACTACCATGTAAAAAAACAAAACAAAAAAAAACAAAAAACAACTAAATTTGACCTGGCCACTGGGCTAAGGATTTGCAACAACTCAGTCATCTGAATCACTGATTTAAAACATTTCAAGAAACTATGCAACCAACTCGAAAACATTGGATTTACACAAGCAGTATCATCATCACAAATGATAACCTTTCACGCGGTCAAACACCACTCTGATATCATTTCACACGATAATTTCTATGTGGACAACTCCACTCAAATTATGTTTACAAGGGACTTACGCCACACTCTTCGATAACTCTCTCTCTTACAATCTTTCCATCACTAATAACTTCCTTTTAAGCTAAATAAAAGTGATTGTAAAACGATCAGTTAAAGTCTGTTCTTTCTCCCCACCATACGCTTTATTTGTTATATAACACTATAAGACATTTTTTTACACCACTTATCAAGGCCAAGAGACCACTCGAGGATAAGGGTTAAAGAGTGTAGAGTAGTCAAAGGGACAATATCATAGTAATCATTAGAAGTGTAAATTTGGTAAATTGGATTATTTAAGGGGAACGGCTCATTTATGTTGGACTTGAAGACAACCATATTGTAGTCAGCTGGAAAGCAGGAAAATGGAAGAGAGTTCTACAGGTATGCAGTTCTAAGAAAGAAGTTTTGTTCATGGAATCTACATTTAGGTTTAGGCAAAAATAATGAGTGGAGGAAAATTATTGACAGTGGTTTCAGCTAGACGGGTGTTTCTCATGAATGTTTGGTGACGGGGGGACCAGAGATTGGAGCTCAGACGAGCATTTGCCATGAAAATAACGATAAAGCATAGACAGGCTCGCAATGTCTCTTCTGTGGAAAAGAGGTTGCAGAGAAGAGAAAAGGGCATCTCCCACTAGGCTACAAAATCTATTTTGAACTCTGTCAAGGCAGCAGCTCTTGGCCAAATGTGGCAACAATACTCCATCCTTGGATGTACCTGGCTCTTATATAGGTAGAGAATTGCATCAGCTGGTAGATATCTACGAGATCGATAGAAGGATCCCACCATTTTTCCAGCAACCTTGGCAACGGATTTGATGTACGTGTTTCATTTCAGATCAGGAGTAAAGGTCAAGCCCAGAAGCTTGTCAAAACATGAAGCCTCCCACCCCAAGACAAGAGCTATTCATTTCAATTGGTGCCAGATGGGGATCAGAACGTTGATAATGTAAAGATAGAAGCTTGGTTTTAGATGCATTAAAAGTAACCAGCCACTTTTTTCCCCATTGTACCACATGCTCAAGATCAGAGGAGAGAACTTGGTCACTTACGGCCTTTGATGTGCTGCCTTAGATGGTAGTGTTATCAGCATAAATATCTACGAATGATCTAAGGATGTGATTTGGAAGATCATTAATGTAAATTAGGAAAATTATCGCTCAAATTTCAGTTTCCTATCAGCACAACCTTCTATATGAAAATGCAAATGTTTCAGATTTTCATTGAATTTTATGTATATTCATTCAACACAAATTAAGCAAGATTCACAGAATTTTAATTTCTTATTCAGATCCCTTAAGCTTAAACCATAAATTATAAGAATTTAATTCTTAGAACAGAAACGTTTTACACAACTTTGTGTCCTTATGAAGATTAAAATAAAGATGTTAAACCTTATGTAGAATCATTATTTTAATTTTGATTAAAATCCACTGCATGATTTTAATTCTAGAAAATGTCTAAAATTTAAAGCTTAAGGAATCTTAAGAAGAAATTGAAATTCGGTCTTGCATAATTAGTGTTTAATGAATATGGATCAAATTTAATGCAAATCTGAAATATTTGAATTTTACAATTGAACCCATATGTCATTTAAAAATGATTTTAAAATACTTCCTTCTCCCCCAAATTTAATTTGGGAAATATTTATAAACTGATGAATGTAATATAGAAGATATCCACTTGGTCATGATCTGTCTTAAATCAGATATTGAAAGCCATTGTTGCTATTCAAGGCATTTACTAGTTCGACAATATATTTATTATAAATTATGATTGCATCCACTTGGTCATGGCTGGTCTGTTTTAAATTGGATATTGAAAACCACTGTTGCTATTCAAGACATGCATAAGATCAACAATATCTATACTATATAAATAAAACATTAGATGCATATATGTGTGTGCGTCTGTTTATGTGTAAATATTTAACTGATAAACTCATAAACTACCAGTTGCATGACACTGAAATTAACAGGAAATAGAAATTATATACCAACGATGGTTTATAACGAGTAAAATCTTTGTTCGAAAGGATGACTAACACGTACAAAAGTATGTCTGCAAATTGAAACGAAGAAGGCTTATTTCAACTTGCCGACATATTTCTGTACTATTACTTCTGTGCATATACAAATTCCTTTATTGATTGATGGTGTTTGATTTCAAATCTTTTTTATCTACCTGTTGATAGCTTAACCAGTAGTGAACATGGTTTGAGCGCTTAATGTTTTGATTCTAGCCGATGGTACCAAAGTCATTTTTGTTAAACTTTTCAAATCAGTACTATACATTAGGTACAATATAATATTCAATAGAGAATTGGTTGTGTAATAATAAATATGAAATCTCTATGAATTAAAATATATTTAAGCATATTTTACAACTGGACAATGACATCACTCAGTTTTGTTATGCGATTTTATACAAGATAATCTAATAATTTTATACAAGATAATCTAATAATTTTATACAAGATAATCTACTTGGCTTTGCTTGGGATAGAATGTGATAGTCATCAAAAATTGTTCAATATACAAAGAATAGCAGGTATGTACAAATGCAACTTCATTTTTCTCTCTTTTATATGATCCTGGGCAACGCCAACTAGAGCTGCTAATCTATTATATAAAGGGTAGTTATTGGAGAGAACTTGAATGCCTACTAGACACTATCCTCCCGTGTCTAAGGTCTCTCTGGTCAAGGGTTTGTCAGAACAACCTGGCATGAGGATACTTTTCCTTACAAGTAAACCCTGACCAAATATTCAAAATCACATTTCGTATTCGCTGCCCAAATAGAATCTCCTCACTATGGCTAACTTACATTAGCTTTTACAAGGAATGGTGCACCAGTTAGCATATTCTTGATCAGCATCGCCACGGATTAATATTTAAAATTTACAAAAAAAAAAAAAAAAAAAAAATTCATTCTTTAAATCTAAACTGGCACAGGAATGGTTGGTTTTTGTAGACATTTCATGTACTAACTAAAGGGAAGTAACTCTGATTTCTGATCAAAGTGTCTAATGTCATCTAATTCCTCAAGGAATCTATATAAAGGAAAATTGTATGTGTGTGTGTGTGTGTTCAGAGAGAGGAATTAGTTGGGCAGAGGAGAAAGAGACGTGGGAGAGAGATGAGAAAAAGAGAGAAAAATAAAGATGGACAAAGAAAGATAAAGAGAAATTTTAATAGAAATATGTTACACTTTCACCCTGAGTAGCACTGGGTAGCTCTGCTAGCTGATTAAAAATGATTAAAAAGTTTTATGTTTACCTTTGCGGCCATGTAAAATTTATTCCAATCTTCCTTATTAGCACTGATGCCAGGTTGCTTGAAAACCATTTTGTTTTCGATCACTGGATAACCTATAAAAAAAAATTTTAAAAATGGAAGTTTAAAAACAAGTAAAAAGAAAACAGAATTCTGATTGCCCCCTTCCCCTCCCAAATAAAAGGATTAAAAATGTTCCACTCATCACTAATTTTTTCTCAATTCAAAAACATCATCTAATTTTACTTTCTCATATTTTGAGAAAGAGTTAGTTTATTGCTACTCACAGGGTGACTCAGTCATTTATTGCAGTGTCCAGATTTAAGAAATATGGAAAAAAAAAAAAATAACTTTTCTTTCCTTCATTTTCAGAAAGTTGTTGACAGCTCGTTAGTGAGACTGATGTGAAAATTTTTACAAATTCAAAAATTTTCTTAAGAAAATTTTTAGGCCTGCTAATAAATGTCCTTATTTGGGCATAAGAAAACACAGACATGAACATAGCTTAGGTTGGAAACAAGATTTTTTGGTGCTTATGCATCTATTAATATATTACTGTGCTGTTTTTCTTTTTTTAATAGTATTTTTGAGTTAAATACAATTTTTTATGATATTCTTGTTTATTCAATTGTTAAGTGAAAGTACAGAATAATTAGAAAACACCCTCTCCTCCTTATATTAAAAATGGCTTTCTTATTAAAACATTATTATAACAGCATGGTAACATAGATGCATAAGTACCAATTTTTTCATTTATTTACATCTTTACCAGTGCATTGATGAAATTTTTCTGGAAATTAAAAAAGAAGTGTGAACATGTACCATGCACATTCACTGTACAGACCATGATCGTTCACATGTGCCGATCCAAAGTCCACAGTATCAATTGGGTGGTTTCAGTCAGTATTGCAATAGAAAAATTCTATCTCCAAATAAAAACACAACTCCAGTTTAAAACAAATAACAAAGTTTGTATTATTTGGATTTATTCAAACTGTTTTAATCTTGACTGTTATTCGCACAACGTTTTTGTTGATGTATTTATTTTTTTTGGCATATCAACCCTTTTCGGGTTATTCAGTACCGAATTCAGCAATTCTGAAAAAAATTCTCTGCTTCAAGTTGTTTATATCTTTCATTGAGTCATGCAAAGGTAACATGTTATTATTTGGTGTGTTTTGAGTTGGGAAGCCAATAGGGAAGTGGGGGGGGGGAGAAGAAAAAATGGAAAAGGGTGAGGGGAGAGGAGAGGGGACTGTTGTTTTTGTTTTGGGGCTTTGCAGAACATGGTTGAGTTATGCAAAAGAGAAGAAAAAACAATAACATTTATGTGCGATGCATTTTAGTCAAGAATTCACTGTTTTTATGTTGATGTAATCTCTGACCTTCTTCAAACAAAAGCCTTTATATCTGGTATTTCCAACAATGCATTTTTTTGATATTCAAACAGTTCATTTCTCCTTCTCCAGCTGCATGTGACTTTTTGTCTCTACTGCGATGTAACCTACATCTCTCGAATACCTCTGCTTCTGCGAACACGCCTCGAATACCTCTGCTTCTGCGAACACGCCTCGAATACCTCTGCTTCTGCGAACACGCCTCAAATACCTCTGCTTCTGCGAACACGCCTCGAATACCTCTGCTTTTGCGAACACGCCTCGAATACCTCTGCTTCTCTGAACACGCCTCGAATAACTCTGCTTCTCCGAACACGCCTCGAATAACTCTGCTTCTCTGAACACGCCTCGAATACCTCTGCTTCTCCGAACACGCCTCGAATACCTCTGCTTCTCCGAACACGCCTCGAATACCTCTGCTTCTGCGAACACGCCTCGAATACCTCTGCTTCTCCGAACACGCCTCGAATACCTCTGCTTCTCCGAACACGCCTCGAATACCTCTGCTTCCGCGAACACGCCTTGAATACCTCTGCTTCTGCGAACATGCCTCGAATACCTCTGCTTCTGCGAACACGCCTCGAATACCTCTGCTTCTGCGAACACGCCTCGAACATGTGCTTCTCCATCCAAATGTGTCTTTTTGTCACTGCTGTGACATCACATTGCGCAGCCGGTTTGGTCATTTGCTAGTTGCCGCGGCGGCTGCTGCTGCTACCAGCATCAGCGACTCTGTTACACATGAAATCGTTAATAAAATTCACGATATTTGATACGAATAAACTCTAGTTTATGCTTGACCAAGTTTCAGCATATCAGTCTTTGTTTTATTGCAGTCCAACAATATGCAGGAGGAGAGGGGCACTTTGGTGATCGTTTCATCAGTAGGAGGTGTTCACACTCACCGAATCATACTCCCACCACCAGATGTTTTATCTGTAGGGTTATCTCAAGAATAATGTCTATCAAAACAATCTCAGACTCATTCTGAACTGAAGAGCCAAAATCAGGATGATAACAGTTTATTTTGGAAGAGGGGGAGGGGTCATCTTGTAATATACCGTCTCCATATTAACCAGCGTGGCTAATTATATGTTATCATGACTGAAAATTAAAATAAATGTAATGTGAAGAAATAAACATACTACTGCCCAACTCCCTAGCCAGGTTGCCTCTTATAAATCTGGCCCCTATCACAATAACCCTTTATACTTCAGTGATAATATGTCTTGTTTGGGGGTGCGTTTAAAAAAAAATCTATCCCAGTTCAAGCTTGATTTTTTTTCTTACCTGTAATGGCACAGGGTAGGGCAGTTTGTCCTGAATTAACATCCAACAGAGAGGCTTCATACACACCACGTGCATCTTTGGGCAACACCTGTTCAACAGTTTCGTTCATTGACACTTCTAGCACCCACTCTTTTTGGGCCTCAATTTCGTTAGCCTGTTTTCAAATATACAAAATAGAAAAAAATAAAATTTCAAAATTATTTATTCTTACTTGTCTTAACCTCATGAGTATCTTGATAAAAACATTATGCAAAAAAACTAAACTAAATGGGCAATCTCATTTGGACATTAATAAAAACAAAAGATTTTTGTATCGGAAAAATAATAAAAGAATTGAATCAGAACTGTGTTGAATAATAGTTACAATTAATCAAAGTAAAATAACATGTTTTTGCAGTATTGCTGTTTATAAACGATTTATTTATGACTCCATGTATCTCAGTTAAAACTGTATGAAAAAAATAAGAAAATTTTTGCACAATCCATGTCAAATTTGATAAATAATATAAACGAAAATATTAAAAACTGTTTCATTGTTTTTCTTCCTTTATCATATAATTAACTTGTTCTTTATGCAAAGAAAGATGACAGACTATGGAACATGTTCTTAGTTCCTGCAAAGTGGCCTCAGCTAATGGCCGATATGCCTGGTGGCATAACAGGGTACTAGAAGAACTAACCACAACAATAAGTAATCACATGAAGCCCGAAGCAACTAACATAAGCTACAATTTTTTTGCTGAAGGAGGAAAAATGTGCATTGGATCAAAACGTATAACAGGCCCATTACTAGTACATAACCAAAATATTCTTGGAGTTGATGATGACTGGATAGTTGCCGCAGATCTCCCTGGCTGGCAAAATAATTACCCAAAAATTATAAGAATAAAGGGGCAATGGCCAGACATTTTTCTTTCATCAAAAACAAAAAAAAAAGACTCATTCCCATTCTTATGAGAACTGGGTTGGTTGGTTGTTTTTGTTTTACGGCATATCAACCCTTTTCAGGTTATTTAATGCCGAATCCAAAGATTTTGAAGAAAAATTTTTTAAGAGAATATATTTGTTGTTTTCAAGTCAGTTTCTATTTAACCTATAGTTGGGACCCTAACAGGTACTACCACTCCGGGTCAGAGTGGACCTGGGAGCAATGGCAATTAAAGGGTGGCTCCACACTCCCTAAAGCCTGCAAGCTGGGGCCGCACCATTGGATATAGTTTAAGGTCATATCCAGGACCAAGAGAACTGGGTAGAAAAACAACATCAATACAAGATAGAGAAATATGAAGATCTAAAAAGAGAGCTGACCAATGAAGTTCACATTGCAATCCTTCGAGCTGTTGAGATTGGAGCAAGAGGTTTCCTTGCATGCTCCTTATATCAATTTTTAAGCTTGCTTGGAATTAAAGGCCGAAAAAGAATCGCAGCCAGTAAATGCCTCATAGAGATAACTGAACAATGCACAATGTGCGTCTAGGCAAAAAGGAATACCACATGATATGGTAGCAAGTGTCTATAATGTAGTTATCTCTGTGAGTAGATTTATTTATTCATTTATTTAATGATTTTATTAATTTATTTATATTTTTTTTTTAATTTTTTATTTGTTGTTTTATTTTATTTATTTATTTATATATTTTAATTTAATTGAATTTTTTATTATTATTATTTCTTTTTTATATGAGCGTATCTTAACTTGATGAATATGTTAGACACAGTATTTGAACATTTAAATTACGCGCAAAGCCGTTGCTCGTAACAGGAAATGCTAAATTATTAAGCATCATTTTTATTGTATTGAGGAATTCATTCAAATGCAATTCAGATAATCAGGTCTTGCATCAGTGAGGGGGGCCGATATGCAAACAAGTTGTAAAGAGGAAGCCCCAAAACTGTGTGTATTCTCTTGTGACAACCCAATATTATCTGGAGGATGAAATGAAATACACCACAAAAAAAAAAAAAACACAAGTAAATGAACTAAGAAATTAGATGAAATACCACATGAAAAAAAAAAAATGATAAACACGATTATATACAAGTCTATGAGAAAATAAACCATGAGCTTTGATGGAGGGATGAACAAAGGATGAGATTTGATGGAGGGATGAAGGAGTGGCAAGATTTGATGGAAGGTTGGAGGAAGGACAAGATTTGATGGAGGGATGAAGAAAAGATGAGACTTTATGGGGGGATGGAGGAATGGCAAGATTTGCTGGAGGGATGAAGAAAAGATAAGATTTTATAGAGGGATAGAGGAAGGACAAGATTTTTATTTGTGGAGGGATGAAGTAAAGATGGAATTTTATAGAGGGATGGAGGAAGGACAAGATTTCACTTTACTTTTATTGCTAGAAATAAACTTGCATTCATTTAGAAAAAAATATCAGCAGCAGCAGTAAATTATATAGATGGCAAAAACAACTGCCACAGCATTATAAATAGAATTATTTATATAATGTTGACAATGGCAATTATTTTTACAAAGGAAGAAAGACATGATATTTTTCTTCATATTATTAAACCTGACATGCATACTTACTTCAGAGAGCTTCACCACATGCTTGAAAACAAAGTTCCACTACTTGTCATGGCTTTAGGCCAGTCTTTCAGCTATCAGGATTCGCATGCCAACTCATCTCTTTGGTAGATCCTTCTTAAACAAGGTTGTTTCATTTATAGATCAAACTGATTGAAACCCTTGTTTTGAATCGCTATTTAAATCAATATGTGGAGCACATTGCTACAAGATTGTTTCTCTGAGAACTACAACATGATCATTTTTCAAATCGAATGTCAACTGCCATAAACTGTCCTCATGAGTCATTAAATTTTATTCATTCCATTCATCACTTTCAATCCTCTCACAATATTCATCATCATTCAATTGTTGATCTGCCCATCTTATTAACCCTTGACCTTGATAAGCAGTGACTCATTAGCAAATAATAATAATAATAATAATAATAATAAACAAACACTACTGTATATTCATTTTTGGTCTGGGTCTCTACTAGTCAGGAATTTCCATAACACAGTGAAACACGGATGCATAAACAACAGTTCTTTATATGATATGAGCAGTGTTTGTGAGAAAAATAATATCTATTTTCTTAAAATGTGAACGGCCAAGGATACTTTTGATTGAATTATTTGAACTATCTATCCATTCATCCATGTGCATACTCCAGAGATTCGCCACACGCTAGAGAACAAAATTTTGCTACTTATCGCACAATCTTTCCAATGTCAGAAGCAGCATACCAGTCTCAACCTTTATCTGTGTTATTTTTACTTATCCTTTATATTGGAATTTCATTTAATTTTTCTTAACATACATTCATTATTTCACAAGAAATATCACACTAGCATGTTGCCCGGCATTACCCAGTTGTAAAATATGCTTAAATATGATATTTTAATCCATGCAAATTTCGTATTTATTATTATATTGTACCCAATATATAGTAGTGATTTCAAAAGTAAAAAAAAAACCAATGACTTGGGTTCCATCAGCTAGAACTAAAACTAACGCATACAGCGTTATTTGTTACCATCTGAGCTAAGTCCATACACATATAAAAAACTTTAAAAAATTAACATAGTTAAACATATAAATGTATATTTGCGCATGCATAGAAGATACACATTTAACTGATTTACACCTGCCAAATACCAATTGTTTTCAATTTTCAACCCTGAACAGCTACTTTTATTGTCACAAAAACAAACTGAATTTGTTCCACATGACGGAATCTCATATATATCAAGTTTCAAGTCTATAGATTAAAAATTGACAGAGTAGTTTGGTAGAGAATGTTCTGCACATAGACAGACACGGTCACTTTCATATATATTTCACCGTTGTTTTCTTCTTGCAATATAATTTGCTGTTAATCTCTCCCTCCCTCTCTCTCTCTATATATATATATATAGAGTAGAAATGATAATTAATAAAAACTGAAGAAAGTGCTTAATACTGTTGTAGAGCAAATATGCGTTTTATTTTTTATGACCGTATCTTTCTGTTAAGTTACATTAACAACAAATAATGTAACTTAACAGAAAGATACGGTAATAAAAATAAAACGTATATATATATATATATATATATATATATATATATATATATAGAGAGAGAGAGAGAGAGAGAGAGAGAGAGAGAGATAACAGCAAATTATAATTGGTGACAATATAATTTGCTGTTAATCTCTCCCTCCCTCTCTCTCTCTCTCATCCACCAGACTATTCATTCATGTGTAATCACCTTTTTCTTCACCATATTCCCTCTGCTTCACTTTTTTTGTTATCAAGTAAGATCTTTGACTTACTTGTTGTTTCATCAAATACTTTTGCATGCAAAATCCGTGTGATACATTTATTAAAATGTATAATAAATTATTTTATTGATTTTTAGCCGAGAGGAGATATATTTTCAGTATTTTATTCACTGTATCATTTTTTCGTGCCAAAAAGGATTCAATTCACGTCTGCTCAGTCACATTTTGTAAACAAAACAGAAGAAAAAAAAGGGGAGGAGGAGGCCTGCGAGCAGGAGGAGAAGGGAGAGACAGAGATACTGTGAACGAAGAGTGGAAAAGTAAAGAGAAAAGAAAGATAGAGAGAAATAAATCGTAAATATAGAGAGAAACTGTGTAGAGAAAGAGAGAGATAGATCGTATATAGAGAGAGGGGCCTGTAAAAAGTTGTCAGCAGGTAGTGGAGCTTCGCGCTTCAAAGTGATAAGGCGTAAGTCA
Source organism: Euprymna scolopes (assembly GCF_053919585.1). Lineage (NCBI taxonomy): Eukaryota > Metazoa > Mollusca > Cephalopoda > Sepiida > Sepiolidae > Euprymna > Euprymna scolopes. Next base: position 48,320,097 of record NC_136518.1, read on the forward strand.
GTGAAGGTCGGGTTGGCGAAGCCGACGATGACGTGGTAGCGGCGTCGCGGAGGTAAATATCAACGACGTCAACCGATGATCAGCGGTCAAAGTTAAGGTATTGACTGAATAAAGAATGAACTCAGTGAAGGAAGGAATCATAGAGCAATGAAACTTTTACTATAAACCAAGGACTTTGATGAGCTTCGGAAGCGAGTATTTGGAGCAATTAACACGCATGCGTGTAATGAAACCTAAATCATCCGAAAGACAAAAATATGAAAATTAATCTGCGCGCACGTAATCAAATACAAACAATTTACAGGAAAGAAATATATATAAAAAAAAGGAGACGAAAGAAAGGTCACATTTCAAAGGACATTAAGTGAGTTTTTCAATCAAAACTTTCATTTCTCCCACATCTCTCTCTCACCCTAGAACCTGTATCTAATTGAGCAAACGATTTTTTTGTTTTATGTGAACATTGACTGTTAATATATTTTTCTCTCGGTAGAATTTGAATTCATTAAATCATTTCATTTAGTTAGACATATTTAATTTTCTTTCCTTGAATTGAATTTTATTTTATTTTTTTTTATATAAATAAAAGTTTGTTAATTTTTCGACGATACTTGTCCTCGTGATTTCGTTGTCCAGTACATTTCATTTTATTGTTGTCTTCAGGACGGTTGTCCCAGTCCCTTAACGCATTATCAAGGAACCTGGGAAACTTTATTTTTTTTTATATATTTCGTTATGTCACCCATCTCTACCGTCCCCAGTAGGACTGGGATACGTCGTAACATCCGATCTCGCATTTTGCTAATTCCTACCCTCTGATAAGAAGGAAAGTATTTCTTCGAAACTCTGCGGATTAATGATTATCCACTTGTCTAGTGTTTCCTTTTCAGATTAAATATGTTTTTAACTCATTTCAAAGTGTTTTTTAACATATTTTATTAACTGCTTGTACGTGTGTATATATATATATATAGAGAGAGAGAGAGAGATTAACAGCAAATTATATTGCAAGTAGAAAACAACAATGAAATACCGCATGGCAGGTAAAATAGGTGAAAAGAAAGCGGAAAACTTACAGGTAAAAACTGATGTTCAGGTAAGGGTATTTCAAACGGAATATCAGTATCCTGGAAATCACTATGATCCATACTATCCAATGTGCCATCCTCAATAGCCTGTGGACAAAAAAAACCCCCAAAAAAACAAGACATTGCAATCAAATTTATATCAGAAGTTTTAACAAGAAAATATTGTTACACTGAAGAGTGAAAATAAGGCATAAGTCAAAACTATTACGATGACAAGCAAACAAAGAGATTAAGGGATAATACATAATCACGTCCTTATTTCCTATAAGATTCTTTTTTTGTAAAAATTCAAATAAAAACAATATTAATTCATTTTATTACTTACATAAAACACCTGTGATGACAGGATGATATTTGGTGACACTTTATTGTGTGCAAGGTGACAAGAAAACAAGATAACAACACCATCACCAAAGTGTTAATAGTATATCTAATATATTTAAAATAAAGTAGATCTATTTATTGTTTCTTTGTCATTGAGAGTTTTCTTCTTACAAAATCAATATTTGACTCTCTTCTGCCAATTTTTCTTGTGAATCGTTGTAGCATATTTTTAAGAATACAATGTGATGGCAGGATGATTTTAAAATGAAAATGGTCATTCGTAAAAATAGTTGCACTTACCTCAGAAAGGTCCAAATAATGATTTGCAAAAACAAACGCCATGCTTTCCCATCCAACAGACTGCCAATGTAAAAAAATAGCAGAACATCAAGTTATTGTTACAAAACTTTGGGATATATATATATATAATTTAAATGGGGTTAGAACAGTAGTCTAAAGAGCAGAGTGTATTTTAATATGATAGTATTATTGATATACTATTCCTAGGTTTATTTATGGTGTCTTTTACATATAAAAAAACCCACCCAATACTTTTGCTGATGAGGAGACTTTGTTTAAAAAAACTATATGTCAAAATTATTGTCCGTGGCTTAATGTCTGTCACAATAAAAACATTGTTTTCCGAAACGATCGTACAAATTATTGCCGTTGTTGTTGTTCCTTCTTATGAAACAGATTTTTAATTTTTAATTCTAATTTGAATTTTAAATTATCAATCACATTACTATATATATATATATATATATATATATATATATATATATATATATATATATGTTTTTTTTTTTCTTTTTTAAAGGTGGTAAATTTTAATAAGTATTTTTTTATGGCAGATTTAACAACTAATGGCTATTTTGAGTTTGGCTTGGTTTGGCAGTTCATCATGAAGTGACACCCGAGTAGCGTGTGCAAATTTATTTTGAAAATCATTTTGAAACATTTGATGAACAAATAATTTCATGAAATGGACCTGCCAATTAACCACCTTGTTCATGCCATTTAATCTCATTAGATTATTTTTTGTGGGATATATAAAGTCTTATGTTTAAGTTGATAAACCACATGCAATAAACCACTTGGAAGACAACATTTAACACGTTATTGCTGAAATATAGCCTAATTTAATGTGTAGAGTTTGTGAAAATTGGACTTCTAGATTATTCCATCTACACGTGATCCCTGAGGGGCAAGAGTCTGATATTGTATTTAAATTAAATGCCCAAAATTAATTTTTGAATTAGCCATATATTTGTATGACAACAATATTTTTCTTTGATTTATCTAAATTTAAAGTCTACCACCTTTAAAAAGAAACAATCTATATATAAGAAGTAAGTCGTAGTTTACTTGAAGCATTTTTTATCAGATATAAGAGATGTGTTTGAAGGCTTGTCAATGCAGGAATTATTCAGTCATTGGAAACAGATGAATAAATAAATAATGATAAAGAATTCAAAGGGTTCAATTGTTCTCAATAAATATTTATTTACCTGACTGTAAATGGTATATTTCCTCAAATATTTTCGGGGGCAGCCCCCATTTTCAAGAGGTAACAAATATATATCAACTCTCCATGCTGCCGCTTTTGGTTTGATTTAAATTGGCCGTTATATTTTTATTTTGTTTTTAAACGCTATTTTTTTTTAATGTTTAAAAATTATGTTGATTGTTTAGGGGAGGTAATTCTGTTATCTTTTTTCATTATTTATTTTCTAATCTAAGGGAATTAACTCTATAATTCGGCCCAAGGTAGGTAATTAATCTGCTTGTGTTTTTATAAGACAAATGTTCCAAAGTTATGTTAATTGTTTAGGGAAGGAATTCTGTTATCTTTTTCTTTTTTCTTTAATCTAAGGGAAATAAGTCTTTCCTACTATGTGAGTCGAACGAGATTAGAAACTTATATGCCAGAAGTGCCATCTCGTGTTAATACTGAAAATATATCGCTTACCTTACACATAACAGCAGCCTCGTGGAATGCTTTATCAGCTGGGATAATGTCGGTGTGCCGCAAAAGTGAAACAGATAATTTGGCTGCAATGGGAGACAAGGATGGGTTTGTCTGGGCAGCACACCGGGTGGCATAATAATGGCTGATGAAAAGCAACGTTTCAAATTCTTTTTTTATTGAAGCTGACGTTTCACCGGATTTCTCAAGTTCTACAGTCTGAAAGGAGAAAATACGAAGGACTTGTAAATGAAGAATTCAGGAAGGTTTTTTCTATACTTCTTTAAAATCATACTATCTTGCAAAAAGTGCCATATTATTTTTGATACCAGACACCTTGGAATTAATGTTCTTTTTAAAACAAGGTACAATGCTGTGGTTATGATCCACTTGAGATTTTCCAAAAGTAATGTTCATATTAGATAGTCAATTTTTTTATGTCCATGGATTAACAGCCAATAATCTCAAGTAGTTTTGTAGTATATTCTAAGAGATGACCAGAGAGTGTCAGTGAAGCTTCTTTGTATTTTAGAGACAGGTGTGCCTTTGAGCCTTAAGCTATAGACTATGTTGGATTGAAAAATATGTTTGTCTTCATCTGCAAGCTAGCTGCTCAGTAGAAATATTATTTTAATGTCTCCTAAAATAAAATAGTTGGTTGGTTGGTTGTTTTTGTTTTACAGCATATCAACCCTTTTCAGGTTATTTAATGCCGAATCCAAAGATTTTGAAGAAAAATTTTTTTAATAGAATATATTTGTTGTTTTCACGTCGGTTTCTATTTAACCCATAGTTGGGACCCTAACAGGTACTACCACTCCGGGTCAGAGTGGACCTGGGAGCAATGGTAATTAAAGGGTGGCTCCACACTCCCCAAAGCCCACAAGCTGGGGTCTCACCACTGGATATAGTTTAAGGTCATATCCAGGACCCCCATTGAGGGACTTTTACCCTCTGCAGGGGGGCAGTCGGCATATTCTAATGCCCCACTGACAGGGCCTAAAATAAAATAGTGTTACTTGTTTTAACCTCGAAGTAACCTTCTATTTATTTCTCTATCTTTGTCTTTCTCTTTCGTTCTCCGAGTCGTTCATTCTTTTTCTCTCACATTTCTTTCTCATATTAATGTTGATTTTTGTTTCTGATTTTCTTTTAAGTGCTATACCATTTTTCGTAGCTATTGTCTGAACATTTATTTTCAGTTAGTTTAAATCTAAACTGACAGTTTTTTTAATATGTATTAGAATGCAGCATTCTTTTTAATAGAACCAAGTAAAAGATGGAGGAAACATAAGAGATTTCCATTACTATTAAACTGAAGTTGAAGTCCAATCTAAACAAATTCAAAGTCCAATGTGTAAGTCCAATGTAAACCAATTCAAAGTCCAATGTGCAAGTCCAATGTAAACCAATTCAAAGTCCAATGTGCAAGTCCAATGTAAACAAATTCAAAGTCCAATGTGCAAGTCCAATGTAAACGAATTCAAAGTCCAATGTGCAAGTCCAATGTGCAAGTCCAATGTAAACCAATTCAAAGTCCAAAGTGCAAGTCCAATATAAACCAATTCAAAGTCCAATGTGCAAGTGCAATCTAAACAAATTCAAAGTCCAAAGTGCAAGTCCAATGTAAACAAATTCAAAGTCCAATGTGCAAGTCCAATGTAAACAAATTCAAAGTCCAATGTGCAAGTCCAATGTAAACCAATTCAAAGTCCAATGTGCAAGTACAATGTAAACCAATTCAAAGTTCAATGTGCAAGTCCAATGTAAACGAATTCAAAGTCCAATGTGCAAGTCCAATGTAAACCAATTCAAAGTCCAAAGTGCAAGTCCAATATAAACCAATTCAAAGTCCAATGTGCAAGTGCAATCTAAACAAATTCAAAGTCCAAAGTGCAAGTCCAATGTAAACAAATTCAAAGTCCAAGTTGCAAGTCCAATGTAAACAAATTCAAAGTCCAATGTGCAAGTCCAATGTAAACCAATTCAAAGTCCAATGTGCAAGTCCAATGTAAACCAATTCAAAGTCCAATGTGCAAGTCCAATGTAAAAGAATTCAAAGTCCAATGTGCAAGTCCAATGTAAACAAATTCAAAGTCCAAAGTGCAAGTCCAATGTAAACAAATTCAAAGTCCAATGTGCAAGTCCAATGTAAACCAATTCAAAGTCTAATGTGCAAGTCCAATGTAAACCAATTCAAAGTCCAATGTGCAAGTCCAATGTAAACCAATTCAAAGTCCAATGTGCAAGTCCAATGTAAACGAATTCAAAGTCCAAAGTGCAAGTCCAATGTAAACCAATTCAAAGTCCAAAGTGCAAGTCCAATGTAAACCAATTCAAAGTCCAATGTGCAAGTCCAATCTAAACAAATTCAAAGTCCAAGAGAATCTAATGTTGTAAATACAGAGATTATAAAACATAAAAATGAAAATTTAAGTTGGTCAAATAAAATTTTATTGATGGAAATCGCTTATTAAAAAAGGGAAGGTATTAGTGGTGAAATTTAGAAAATGGACTCTAATTAAATTTCTTCCAGATCTCTTCATGGTGTCATTTGGTGGCAGGAAGAGGATTGAGACTGTGAGAGAGTTAGCTCCTTGAACTCTGTCTAGGATATTAGTAATCAAAACAAAACCTATTGGTTGGATTAAATATGAGATTTGATTAAATCAATTGGAAATGAATTTTTTGTCTTTAAGAACATGGACCAATATTTTAAATGAATTTAAAACAAACTAGACAACAACTGGTCCAGTAGGCAATACACTGTTCAACTCATGCATCCATCTGAATTCTAGGTTAGATATCTACCAAAACTGCCATGATTAATACATGTACAATGCACTTTCAAAATAGCTAAAATATTCAACTTTCAAAACCTTAAGCTGTATTTTCAGTTCGAATTGTCCATACAATTTTTGTCCAGAAACATTTATAATGAAGTGTAAATGTAAATGAATTTGTGAGAAAATTTGACAATTTGCAGTGTACATTTGAAATACGTAAAATATTAAAACTTTAGGACTTTATTTTGCATTGAAATTTGAATTATCAAAGTTCTGAATTTTTTTAGATGAGGCCGATTGTTTTTATTACTTGCATTGATCGGACTATTGTTCTCATCTTGAGTGTTATTTGTACAACATTTGGGTCGGATTGTCTTTCGGCCATCTTCAGGTATGTTGGTTGTTGTTTGGAAAAGAAAAAAGAAAAGTTACTGGTTTTGTAGTTATTTTCGTATTCTGTGAGTTAGTCCCTATTTTATGGTTTTAGTTTCAAATTTGTGAAAAAACTGGTTGACAAAGGGATTAGCAATGGACAGACCTGGATGGACTGCCTTAACTCATGATGCATCAAATTCACTTGGACCCAGCTCAACTCACCCCAGGTGAATGCCATCAAAAGTATAAATAAAGGAAGCTGCTGCTAATCTTTATATTTTGGTACATTTCCTTTAAGATTTAAAGATTGATAGGGGATTATCTCTCTTTCATTACCAAAATTTTTAGGGTGTAAAATGTTTGTTTTTTTCTATAATTAGAGGCTTCCAAATGCTACTAAAATCTAGGCCTGGTCTGCTTAGTAGGTTGTCCAATTCTTCCTGGCATGTGTTGTTGCTACATATTGTTCTGGCACAGTGTTCTACGCTCTGGACAATTCTTTTTTTTTTTTTACGTTATATGGGTGATGGGAGTTGAAATTCAGATATTGTCGCGTGAAGATTGGTTTTCGATATATGGAAGATACAAAATTCTGATCCATATATGGAATGCTAGTTTGTTATTGTGTTCCTGTTCCATAATGAACTCGATAGATGGATAAATGGAGTTCACATGATCTAGTAAGTTTTGGACATCCTCCTGGTGGGGTCAAAGTATGAATGTATCATCCACATATCATAGCTACATAGTTGATTTCAGTGGCGTTGAGCTTATTACCAACTCCTCAAAATGTTCCATGTATATATTGGCCAATACTGGAGGCAGTGGTGAACCCATTGCTAAACCTTGTTGTTGATATATGTCAGTTCCCAACGTGAAATGTGTAGTCTCTACACAGAAGGACAACATCTCCATTAGATTGTCAATTCAGATGCTGGTTCATTCTCTCAGTGATGTATCTGAGGACAGCTTCCTTCTTACTACTGTTAGGATTACATCAGTGGGTACTTTGGTGAACAGACTCACCATCTGGCTTGAATGAATGGGAGCATTCTTGATTATTTCAACAAAGTGAGTTGAGTTTTAGACATATGATGGAGTCTTGCCTATGATTGGGCTGATTATGTCAACTAGAAAATGGCTCAAATGCTGAACCTCAGGCGCTGACGATGGGTCTTAATGGGGTGCCGTCTTTGTGAATTTTTGGAAGACCATATAATTTTTATCAATTCAATTTTTGTTCAGAAACATGTATAATAAAGGGTATATCATCATCTTTCGAAATTACTAAATTTCACCATGAAGTATGACTGAGATGGTGAACCATTTCCTACTGAGACTATAAAAATACCAGGTGTGGAGCAGAAATTACAGGTTAGATAACCTTTTTTCTGACCGAGCAGTTTTAACCATGTACCGTTTGTTAACAAATCTATTAAAAAAGAAATAAGGGAAAAATTGGCTGCATTTTATATATAAGAAGAAGAGTAGTCAAAACGTCTATATAAAAAGCTCCGTGAATCAGTCTGTCATGCTTCCATTTGAAATAACATTTTATTGCTAAACACGGAGAAGTGAATGGATAAGTTTTTAGAATTGATCTGTTCTTATTTTGGTTTTCTATTTCATACTTACCAAGGAATAGAACATGTTTCTGAGAGAAGCCCAAACTTTATAGGCTGCTGGAACATTCAAACCTTTCATGTTGAGCAAGTCGCTCATTATGCGTTTGTAGATGTTGAAATTCTGGCAAACACAAAAACCAAAAAGAAAAACGAAAAAAAGAATCAGAAAATGTTTTTCAGACAAAATACTTTTTGCAAGAAAATTATAGAAAAGCTAAATTTACAGTTGGTCCCAAATAAATTGTGTTGTTTTAAAGATGTAAATGTTCCCAACAATTTGTAAAGCAATTTATAATTTTATCACACATCTTTGAGTACAATACTTAGGCACGTCAATTTCTATCTTTACCTAACTTCTATCACTTTATAGCTAGTATAAAGAAAATTTTTAATGAATTTTTGTCCACTAAAACATATTTAGCATTTGCATAAAAGAACAAGTAACTAGGATGAATGTATTTATCTATTGTTTTCATCATTAGATATTAAATATATAAAGTTGTCTGGTGCTACCAGATCAGGCTGTCTGAAGATATTGGCTTCCTGAGATGAAATGCACCTAACATTGATACCTTTTGTTTTTCTACTTTCTTTTGCAAAACTTGATTATGTTCTCCAAAGCCAAAACCAAAAACAACAATCCACTTTTCCCCCCTTTTCCTTCTTCCCATTTTTCTTTCTATCTCCCCCACTTCCTGACTGGTTTCCTAACTTTAAATGTACCAAACATTAATACTGTAACCCTTTTCCCTCTCCCATTGCAAAACTCATTCATGTTCTTCAGGCAGGGAACAAAACAATAAAATCCACTATAAAACAACCAAACCAAACACTACAAATTAGCGATTGAAGATACAAAAAGCTTGAAGAATAAAAACCTTCTACAAAATAACTGGATGCAACATGAATCCTATTTCCAAAATAACTGAGTTCGGCATTAAATAACCTGAAAAGGGTTGATATGTCGTAAAACAATCAAACCAAACTCTATAAATAAATAACTTGAAGCATACAAACTGTTTTCAAAATAACTGGATTTGGCATTAAATAACCTGAAAAAGGTTGATATGCCATAAAACAAACCAACAAAACCTATAAATATATGAATGTATTTATATATTGTTTTTTTTTTTTTTTTTTTTTTTTACACAGTGATCACCACTTATCAAGGCCCGGAAGCCACTCAGGGATAAGGGTCATTGCAAGCACATTACGTTAGTGTGGAGATTTGATGAAGTGTTTACTTAAGGGGGCGGTTCATTAGGAATTTGTTAACATTAGACTTGAAGACATCCAAGTTGTAGTCCGGTGGGAAGCAGGCAGACGGAACAGAGTTCCACAGGCGTGCAGTTCTAAGAAAGAAGCTTTGTTCATGGAATCCGCGTTTTGATTTAGGCACAGATATAGAGTGGGGGAAATTTTTCACAGTGGATTCGGCTAGACGGGTGTTTTTCGTGAAAGATTGGCGAGGGGGGACCAGAGATTGGAGTTCAGACGAGCACCTGCCATGGAAATAACGATAGAACAAGGATAGGCTTGCAACGTCTCTTCTGTTGGAGAGAGGTTGCAGGGTAGAGAAAAGGGCATCCCCCACTAAGCCACGAAGTCTATTTTGTACTCTGTCAAGGCAGGATAGGCTGCTTTTAGCAGTTTTCATCATTAGGTATTCAATATATAAAATTGTAAAAAGATTATGAAAGTGGTTCTAAATCTCTAGATGTCTTTAACGTGCTGAATATTTATGTTCCCCTTCTAAGGAAACTATGGGACTTCAAATACATATATTCCATTTTAATGAAATTCAATTTTTTCCATTTTTTTTTGTTTTTACAATAGCCATGTCACGTAAGTTATGTGGGACACAAGAACAGACCATCAGACTTTCCACAATGAACATCTAGATCAGGGTTACCTTTTTTGGCAAACACTCTCCTAGAAAACTTAGATACCTACTAATGCTCCCTCCTCTCCTTTTTTTTTTTTTTTTTTACATGGAAGTCACCACTTATCAAGGCCTGGAGGTGACTCGGGGATAAGGGTTAGCATCTTTACATAATAATGTGAGTAGTAGTAGTGGTAGTACATAATAAAAGTGAAAATAAATAATTAAATATTCATAAAGTTTGTTGCAAATGTGAATCAGAAATCAATTAGATTCAGAAAACATTTAAGTTTTGTCAATATTACAGGGTTTGCTTCATGAATAATTTTTCTAATTAAAAATAACTGTAGTGCAATCGATTTCCACATGAATTGTGAATCTCCCCCAGAAATGAGTTCAGAAACATGTAGTAATGTTACTAGAAGCTCTCAGTCTTTCTCTTCCCCACCCTTAAGAATCTCAGGGACCCCCTATACAGTAAATTTGGCCACCACCCACCAGAAGTCTTGTAATGACCCCCTCCCCACCGGTGGACAGTATGGACCCCGTTGGGAAACCCTAATTTAGATGGACTTCCATTCTGTAAATTTTTATATCTCTGACGAAAAAATAATTAACAAACAAACAAACAAAAAAAATGTTGAAAAGGACCTAAAAAAGTGTCATCCTATTTCTTATATTATTAGAAATCGAAATCATATGTGTTAGACAGTAATTCAGAGAATTTTTCAAAATCTTGGTTTCTTTCGACTCTATTAAGTGGCATAATAGGATGGTATAAAAATAAAAAAGAAAGGAAATAATACAGTGTTATTAACAGAGAGAAAAAGGACACAGTCTTCCTCATTTCTTATTCTAAATTATCTACATGCCGCATTGTGTTGCACAGGTAACACTTAACAAATCCATTAGATGTTAAGATTTTTGTTCCTTAGAAGCGCTGGTTGAGTTTGAATAAAATAAAATACTTATTATATACGTTTGTTTTTGACTTCAAACGTATATAATACGTATTTTATTCATACTCAACCAGTGCTTCTAAGGAACAAAAATCTTAATGTGAATCCACGTGACCAACGCACCTTTCTGAGATTTAAAAACTACCGTAAAAACAACAAACGGACTTCTACTTGCTGATTCTCTGCTCTCACAACAACATGGCAAAAAAAAAAAATAGAAAGAAAGTCATACTGATGATGAAGTATATCTTCAAAATATATTTATGAATTTCAATATAAATTTCAAACAAAAATGTCTGTTTATTTTGTAATAATGCGTTGTTTTTGGCTTCAAACGTATATAATACATATTTTATTTTAAATCCATTAGATGTCCTTTTTAAGATTAGAATTAATAATTCTTTGATAATAGGATGCTTGAAGTGAAATGAATGACCAAACAAAAAAAAAAAACAAAAAAAAAACAAATACATAGACTGACCTGTTGATTTGGGGGTGCCCCGTAATTACTATAAAGCTCAAGAGCTTTGATTGGTTTCTTTTCATTTATTTGATAAGCAGCATAAATAGCTACATATTTGTGTAGAACTTTATCACCCTGAGAAAAAAAAACAACATTTTTTTCAGTGGTTAAGTCTTGACAAAATATTTACAAATAGATTATATAATAAAAATACATATTAGTCTCAATAATAAGGATTATCAGCTGTTTACCATGAAATAATTTGATCCAAGCAGACTTACAAGCAAAAGAGGTTTTCAATGAAGTATGTGAGCCTAAAAGTTTGTTTTCTTTTTTTTTTATATAGTTTTAAAGATTAAAAACGTCCAAAAGCAAGCAAACTCCTGGCCTTAATGTTTTACCTTGACCTTGAAAAATAGTGTGCACCATCCCTAGGTCGCAAACCATTATCATGTCAGGTTTGGTCATGATTGGCCCATCGGTGTAGGCTGTAGGAGAGTATAAATACATAGGCTATGATCTTGACCTTTAACCTTTACCTTGAAAATGGTGTGCACCATCCCTAAGTGAGGGGCCATCATCATGTCAGGTTTGGCCATGATCGTTTCAGTGGTTTAGGCTGTAGGAGAGTTGCACATAAAAACACACAAATGCTACTATATATACAGGGTGTTCCAAAAGTCTTGGGCACATTAAGCAGATATGAGGACTTGAAATGTGCCCAAGACTTTTGGAACACCCTGTATATATATATATATATATATATATATATATATATATATATATATATATATATATACACACACACACACAATTGTATGAATAAACACGCTTTTTAAAATGTAAATTCAGAACATTTATCAAGTTATATATTTTGAGCTCTAGCAGTATAAACAACATTTGAGCTCTAAACCCACTTTTTGAGTGAAATTTAAAGGAATTTAAATAATACATATGCATATCTATATATATTAAATGAAATACTGAAATAAATTGTATAATACTGTATTCAAAGTTCAAATAAATATTAGTATCCCAAGCGAATAAAAAAAGTTCAATTTATATATAAATCGCCAATGAGAGCATTTGAGAATTTTTCCTGTTTTAGTTTATTCAACATTATATTATATTTTAAACAGCTTTAAAAAAACTTTAATATAAGAAAATATATACATTAATTTAATATAAATTAACTACAGAATAACTTTATCAGCTATATATATATATGACTATATATAAATTTCAGAATGACGAAAATGATCTGATCATCCATGGACAATTATTTTATCTATAATAATTAAATATATAGTGTTGGGATGGCAATTGTATCGGAATCGGTAATTCAAAACAGAATTGGTAAAAACATTAGAATCTTTCATTAGTAATATATATTATATATATATATATATATATATATATATATATATAAAAGTGAACGTGTCTGTGTGTGTGTGTGTGTGTGTACCTGTCTGTCTGTGTACATTCTCCTTCGCAATAACTCTGTCAATTTTCAGTCTACAGACTCGAAATTTGATATACAGGGTACTGAGATTTGGGAAAATCTATGTGATTGGTTTTCGGCCAGAAATTTGGCTGTTAAGGGGTCAAAGTTCAATGATTTGTCTTTTGAGAACTCTACCAAACTCCTTCGACAATTTTGGGTATAAACACTTGAAATTTTAGATATAGGTTCCTTGGACATGGATCTAACTTAATAACTCAATTTGAGCCCAAAACAAATTTTAAGGGGTCATAATAGGGGTCAAAGTTAAAAAATTGACCGTTTTTTTTTTGTTTTTTTTTTTGCTCAACATACACCTCCAAACACCCGGGCAATGCCGGGCTGAAATGCTAGTATATCTATAAAAGTGAAAGTGTCTGTCTGTCTGTGTACATTTCCCGACACAATAACTCTGTCAATTTTCAGTCTACTGACTCGAAATTTGATATACAGGGTACTGAAATTTGGGAAAATCTTTGTAATCTGTTTTCGGCCAGAAATTCAGCTGTTAAGGGGGTCAAAGTTCAACGATTTGACCTTTGAGAACTCTACCAAACTCCTCCGACAATTTTGGGTATAAACAATTGAAATTTTAGATAAAGGTTCCTTGACCATGGATCTAACTTAATAACGTTATTTGAGCCTAAAACAATAAATGTTAAGGGGTCATAATAGGGGTCAAAGTTTTAAAAAGTTTGACCTCTGCAGTCTCTACCAAATTACTCAGACAATTTCTGGTCTAAACATTTGAAATTTTACATAAAGAGTATTCAGAGATAAGGCAAGCTTTTTAATCGGGTGGGGTCGAAAATTTGTGCTACCAATATATAAATGTATATATGTATGTTTGCATGTCTGCCTAAAACCTTCGACAGAGGGGGCATATTTTCACAAGATAAGTATCGTTTTGAAGCTCAACCCTTCAGACGGCAAATACTGAAAAATTGGCTAAAACATTAGTTTCTTCACCCTCAACTGGGCACTTTTCTACATGGAGGGGTCGCTTTTTTCACCAATATTTTCGAAAGTCATCCGCTCTTTTCGATTGTTTTGCCTTAATTTAAACCTACATCACTTCCGTTTTGACGGTGGTCGTAACAGCAAAGACTTCAGGTTTTTTCCCCGTTCTTTTTCTCCTTTACGGTACAGGTTCGAGCCAGTCTTCCGACTACCACATTTTTTTTTTTTTTTTGCTCAACACACACCTCCAAACACTCGGGCACCTATGCTAGTTTATATATATATATATATATATATATATATATATATATATATATATATATACTTTTTATTTGTTTTACATAAGCATTAATATGTCGCTACACATTCATGAGCATGTTTCGGTCAGCCAGTTACTAGTAACTAGAGACCTCTTCAGACGATATTGCTGATACAAAAGTTTAGTTTTTGAGGGCATCACATAATAATAGAAAGTGCCTCAAGTGATGAATAATACACTTGTTTCTTTCTAGTTTTGCAAAATGAGGGCCCCCCATAAGTAGATTCAATTAGGATTATAATTTACTGTGTATTTTCATGAAGGCCATGAAATGAATTAAAAAAAAATGAATTACAAAAAAAAAGTGAACCTAATGAAATCTTACCTGTTTTTCAGCCATCTCCAAGCATTTGTCCCACTGACCTTTATCAACATACATATCCAAAGCACCAATTATATCTACATTGGCCAACTATTAAAAAAAGAAAAGAGAAAATAAAGAAAAAAATCAGATATGTAATTAAAAATTAATCTGTAAAGACATTTTATTTCTTATAACTTGCATTTTTGAGATGAGGACTAATTATTTGGATTATTCAAACTACTGTTCTCATCTTGAGAGTTATTCGCACAACATTTCAGTCAATGTAACCTCAGTCAAACTCTGAATACATTTAAGACTCATAAAATTCATACTAACATTGTTCGTAAGGACTCGTGGCACAGTGGATAGAGTACTTGGTAAAATTCAGTTGTAAAGCTTACACTCTTCTGGAGGTTGAAGGTTCAATCTTTAGTACAGGCAACACCCAAAATACAACTGCAAATTACTCAACACTTCTACTCTAATTCTATCCAGATTTCAGAGTTCGACAAAATACACCTAAAAGAAGTAATAAATTATTATTGCTGCTACAATAATTTCTTTCACTTTACTTATTATGTTTCTGAATTTTTGAGATGAGGATTGATAATTTGGATTATTTGGACTATTGTTCTCATATTCAGTGTTATTTTCGCGACGTTTTGGTCAGTGTAACCTCCAACCGATTTCGGGCATATCTTCTTGCAATTGGGAATTTTTATGTCAAACTTGGGAATCTGGAATTTCCAACAGAATCCTGAATTTGACAGAAAGATTTCTGAGTTCCAAAAGATACACTTGAAGAAGGTCGGAGATTAAATAAGCTAAAATGTTGTGCAAATAACACTCAAGAATAGAGGCTATGCCTACAATGCCTATCTCAGAAACATTCGCCTGTATACCAGTGAGACTTGGCCTGTTACAGTTGAGAATATCATCAGACTAACTTGCAACAATCATGCAATGATATGAGGAATATGGTCCTCAATTTTTGCTGATAGAACTCCTCTCAATAAGGTAATCAGTAGATGAGACCCCACGCTGGAATAGACTGATATGGTTTGGTCACAAGTGGCTAAGATGAATCATTAACTTTGATGCCCTTAGAACCTGTCCAAGGGTCAACCTAAGAAGAGGTGGCAATGGATTAAATTAAGTCAAGAGAAGCCATTCAACCAAATTGATGCCCCAACCATCCAACCCTCGAACTCAGGGAACAAGCGACGATAAACGTGCAGCAGCAGCAGTATTGATTTCAATTCTTCCGTTATATTTGCTTAGTTTGTTTTATTTTTAAGCAGAAAAAGGAGAATTGAAAGGAATATGGAACACCAAGAAAATGACTGTAATACCAATAATCATAAGAGCACTAGGAACAGTAGTAAAATAACCCGAAAAAAAAAAGACTAGGAGGATTGATACAACACTTGTTAATGATGAAAACAGCTGAAATATTAAGGCAAAAAAGCTGATTTATTCTGAATTGCATTTTTCATTGCTTAGTTAAAAATGTTTCATAATATAGATACATATTATACATAATATAGATTGTCTGTGCCAGACTAAGTAATGTAGTTTGCTTGAAGCATTGTTTAGTGTGTATATAAAAGAAATTTATAGAAAGCAATATAATGCAGATGTGTAACGGATCGACACAAACTGAAGCAAATTAAGTGGAACAAGCTTATATATATATATATATATATATATATATATATATATTTTTATATACTTTTTATATTGCATTGTGTTCTTAACTGCATCAATATGGTCCAATGGAAGTTCCGTATCGCATTATTATTTTTTAATGGTATTCATCACAAACAAGACATATTGCCCCTAAGACATAAGCAAATTAAAATGGTGGAACAAGCTATGCAGGTTCACATTTTATTGATATGCATACGTTTTTTCAACTTTTAACATTGCAGTATGTTCTTACTTGCATCAGTGTGGTTTAGGTGTAGTTTTGTATCATGTGATATTTTAGAAAATTTCCCTTCTTCAGATATGTGTTAAAATTTTGTTCAATCGTTCATAGGGGGCTCAAATGCATGTTTAAACTAAATTCAAATACATATCTGAAGAAGGAAATTCCTGAAATATCATACAATATGGAACTTCCAACAAACCACACTGACTGAAGTAAGAACACGCTGCAATATTAAAAGTATAAAAAAATATAGTGTAATAATGAAAATATTAGCACTTAGAAAACATTGTTTTGTATTTGAATTATATTATATATGTATTTTTTTAATTACTTTTAACATTGTATTGTAATCTTACTAACGTCAATGTGGTCGGGTGGAAGTTTTGTATAGTGTTATATTTCAGAAAATTCTCTTCTTCAGATATGTGTTCGAATTTAGTTAAAACATGCATACCAGAGCTGTGGTAAATGTGAGCAGTTTCACAGTAATTGGAATGAACATGAAATTAATTTTTTTTTTAATTTTGTTTTAAAATCTATTGCTATTCTTTAAACTTAATAATATAGGATTAATGTGAATATCTTATTTTTATATTATTTTGTTTATTTATATTGTATTAATAAAATGTGAATCTGCATAGCTTGTTCCACTGTTATATGTGATAATTTGCTTCAGTTTGTGTCTGTTACACCTCTGCATTGTATTGCCTTCTATTAAATACCTTTATATACACACTAAACAATGCTTCAAGCAAACTATATTAAACTTGCAGATTATGTGTATTTTTTTATTTGTATCATAGGGAGATTTTTACCTTTTTTTTTAAAAGTTTGGATAAGTACCTAGGGGTAATAAATTGGCTTAAAAAAAGTTGTAATTTAATGACTTCCCTTCCTCCCATCACTTCTCGTCTCAGTCGTTCATTCTACTACCTAACCGATTCAGTGTGCAGACAATCAACAAAGCAAGATTATTTAAGTTTTAGTATTATATCAGATTCCTAGGCATTTACATCTTTATATAGTACATGACCTGTGATCCATTATGTCGATCCATTACAACTCCAGAATAAGTAATTTTAAAAAATAAATTATAGCTGAGTACATTATTATATTGACAATAACATGGTACGACAATAACAAATGAAAATTGACTTTTCAGAAACAAGCTTTGATTTGCCAGCTTGAAAGCTATTTGGGTCTGACTTGGAAAATCCAGCAAGACATTATAGATATCGAAGAGAAATGTTTCATGGAAGATTTTTGATGCAAAGGTGTATCAAACCGTAATCAAATGAAAGTTTTCTTTTTTTTTCTTTTCATTTTAATTTCCATCAATTTAAAAAAAAAATTTTTGTATTCACCTTAAACAAGAGATATTACCACTAGGACATAAGGGGCTACTATTAGGGACCATGTCCACAGGGTCCCTATGTAGGAAATTGAGAAACAAAATATTTATTTGCATTACATTTAAATTTCAACATGTTAGTACAGCCAGGGAAGCAGAAATCAGGGCCGGAATTACAAAGTCTAGCAGTTCGAGGGAAGAAACTATTAGAGTAGAAGACGTTCCGGCATCTAGGGATCTCTACAGTGAAGGAGTTGAATTTTGCTACTTGTCGGGTTAATTGGTATTAGATAAATATATACACACCGCATCTGCTTTTCCTTGGCTTCTCATGGATTCCTTGTAGCGTTCTTCAACGTATGCCTCATACCTGACAAAGACGAAAAAAGAAAGAAATTACATCTTTCGAAACAAAATGATGTTTTCAACTTTTAAAAGGCGAACTATTTCTTGAATATGCTAGACTAAGACTTGAAGACTACAACAAACCAACCTATATAAATAAAACCATAGATGTATATGTGTGTGTAAATATTTAACTGATAAACTCTTAAACTATTGCTCACAGAACACTAAATTTAACAGGAAATAATAATCATACATCAAGAATGATTTATAACAAGAAAAATCTTTGTTTGGATGGATGAATAATGTATACAGAAACATGTCGACAACTTGAAATGCAAAATGTTCATTAGAACTTGCCAACATATTTCTATTACTTTTGCGTATACGTAAATTCACTCATAGCTTAAAATGGTATAATTAAAAATTTTTTTATTTATCTGTCGATAGCTCAAACATGGGGATCGCGGTTGGAGTGCTAAATCTTATGGTTTTGATTATAGCTGATGGCACCTAAGTCATTTTCTTTTACAAACTTACAGTGGGTAGAGCACTGTCGTAAATAATCTCACCCGCTACTTAATTGGCTGAAAATGCGAAGCTCGTTGTTTGTTTGTTTACGAACAGGCGATTTGAGCACTATAAAAGTGGTGGCGGGTGTCTATTAAAATAGACATTCCGATGAGTTATTTACGGGCGTCGATTCCATGGTCGAGTCGGAGAACTGCCGACTGTCGACACGACGGTTCTAGGTTCAATCCTTAGCTTGGGGGAGATGCTAGTCTAGTGGTATTGATGAGTTGGACTGTATGTCGATGACTACAAATATATATATATATATATATATATATATATATTAGTCATCCACATACAGTACTGTTTCTTGAACCACAGCTCATCATTGTGGCTAGACAAACCCTTTTCCCCAGTCATGTATCGAACCTACAACCATCGTGTTGACAGTCGGCAGCTTTAACCAACAAACTACGAATCAGTGTCCATAAATATTTCTAAAATGTCTATTAAATTAACACCTGCTCATCGCATAGTGCTCAAACTATCAGTTTGTTTACAAACAAACTAATAGTGTGCTTCGCTTAATTGCTTAAAATACATGTCAGGTGAAAATATATTGACAAAGTGCTCAACCCAATATATAGTATGTAACAAAGACTTGGATCTGTAATAATAATTATGAAATCTGCATGAATTAAAATATATTTAAGCGTATTTTACGACTGGGCAAAGTACCTCTCTCTAGTTTGAAATAAAATAATGAAAGCCAATAAAAGAAAATATTACTCAAAAGGAATTTTTTTTTTTTTTTTACATGGAGTTCACCATTTATCAAGGCCCAATGGCCACTCGGGGATAAGGGTTATTGTGTGTACAGTACTCAATGAGATAGTGTAGCAATAGTATAAGAGAATTGATAAGGTGTCATTACTTAGGGGGGGGCGGTTCATCAGGAATTTGTTTGTGTTGGACTTGAAGACATCCAGGTTGAACTCGGGAGGGAAACAGGCAAGCAGAACAGAGTTCCACAGGCGTGCAATTCTAAGAAAGAAGCTTTGTTCGTGGAATCTACGTTTTGATTTAGGCACAAATAAGGAGTGGGGAAAATTATTGACGGTGGTTTCAGCTAGTCGGGTGTTTTTTGAAAAAGATTGGTGAGAGGGGACCAGAGGATGGAGCTCAGACGAGCACTTGCCATGGAAATAATGATAAAACAAAGACAGGCTCGCTACGTCTCTTCTGTGGGAAAGAGGTTGCAGGGAACAGAAAAGGTCATCCCCCACCAAGCCACGAAGTCTATTTTGTACTCTGTCAAGGCAGGATAGGCTGTTTTTAGCAGCTCCTGCCCAGATGTGGTAGCAGTACTCCATCTCTGGACGTACTTGGCTCTTATATAGATAGAGAATTGCATCATTAGTGAGATATCTTCTGGAGAGGTAGAAGGATCCCACCATTTTCCCAGCGACCTTGGCCACAGACTTGATGTATGTGTTCCATTTAAGATCAGGAGTAAAGGTCAAGCCCAGAAGCTTATCAAAACATGGGGCCTCCCCTAGACGAGAGCCATCCATTTCAATTGATGCCAGATGGGGATCAGAGCGTTTATGATGTAGAGATAGGAGCTTGGTCTTAGATGCATTAAAGATAACCAGCCACCTCTTTCCCCACTGTACCACACGCTCAAGATCAGAGGAGAGAGAATCAGAGAGAACATCATCATTTATGTGTTGCCATAGATGGTCGTGTCATCAGCATAGATGTCAACGAAGGATTTTAGTATGTGTTTTGGGAGATCATTGATGTAGATGAGGAAGAGAGTTGGGCCCAGTATGGACCCCTGAGTGACTCTAGCATTAATACTGTGGGCCTCTGATTTCTGCCCATCAACCACTACTCTTATGAGCCTATCAGAGACAAATGATTTAATGATTTAGAAAACATTTCCAGTTATACCGTAGCTGGAAATCTTGTGTAGTAGGCCTTTATGCCAAACCTTATCGAAGGCCTTTGATATGTCGAGAGCAATTACCCTAGAAATGAATACTTTGTCAAGAGATTCGCTAATCCTATGAGATATAACTGTTAGCACATCTGCTGTAGATCTAGCAGAACGGAAACCATATTGCATGTCGCTAAGAAGCTTATTTCTGCTGAGGTGGTTGACTACTTCTCTATTTATTGTGGATTCCAGCAACTTACTCATGACACACAGGAGAATTATTGGTCTGTACTGGGAGGGGGATGACTTATCACCTGAATTCTTTAATACAGGGCATACTGATGAGGTTTTCCAGGGTGCTGGGAAGCACTTCTCCTTAAGGCAACGCTTAAACAGTTTGGTAAGTATGAGGGCAAGTTCTGGTTGTAATTTTTTTAACACTATAATTGGAATACCATCAGGACCAGTTGCTTTACTGGAGTCAAGGTTCTTGATTAGCTTGGCGACCTCACGCACAGATATTTGTATGTTGCATAGCGTGTTGTCTGTTATAGGAGGGAATACGGGGAGTTGATGGCCTTCGTCGCACAGGGTAGAATTTGCCGCAAAGTTTTTGGCAAATAGTTTGGCCTTGTCGGATGCTGTCGAGATGACCTCTGGTCCATTGATAATGGTTGGGATAGAACGCACGTTTCTGTTCAGGATCCTATTTGCTGTTTGCCAGAACTGGTGGGAACCAAGCCGCTGCTCAGCTACTTTGGATTTAACGGATTGAGCATATAGTTCTCTTGCACTTTTTATTACTCTTTTACAGTGGTTGCTGGCGGTCCTGAAAGCAGCTTTAGTTTCAGTGCATCTATTACGTTGGTAGCTACGGAAAAAGTGATTTCTGCGTGCAATGGCAGCAGCACATTCAGAGGAGAACCATGGCTGGCTGTTAGGTTTTTGTTGGAATTTTTTGGATGGTATGAATTGGTGTATGCCTATAAGTCAGGTCTGATACTATAGAGGACACATCCTTTTTTAACATGGAATGGAGAGGTAGATCAGATATGAATGTACAGAAGCTATCCCAGTCTGCCATAGAGTATCGGTATACAGTATGGTGGAGAGGTACGTCTGTAGATTTATTATATTTCATTTTTATCTTAACTGATACAATGCAGTGGTCGGAGGATCCCAGAGGAGATAGAACGGAACATGAGCATAGCTCAGGGGAAGTGGATAGAAAAAGGTCTAGAAGGCTTGCGTACTGACCGGTAGTATCGGGCACATGGGTGGGCTCACGAACAATCTGAGTGAGGTCATAGGCAATGGCAAAATCATGACAGAACCTCCCCTCATCATCAGTCTTATTTGAGTGGGTCAGCCATTCCACATTATGGACATTGAAGTCACCGCAAATGTGAATGTTAGCCGAGGGATGAGCAGACAGGATGTGGTCAATTTTCTCTGATATACTCTTAAAGACAGTAACTCCGCTGTTGTGGGGCCGATAGAGGGTAAATATAAATGCGATGGTGTAAGCTAGTGCAACCCAGAAGCACATATAAGGTAGATTAGGGTCTTCTCTGGAGATATCCCTGCCACATGGGAAGCCATCTTTAATGTAGGCACATATTCCATGCCCGTGGCGATCTTGGGGGTCAGATTTCGATGTTAAGTTAGAGTATCCTTTAATTATGAACTCATCTAGGGAGGTGGTCGGCCCTATTCCAGTTTTGCTTAGAAAGAATATATCAGGTTTCGTCTCCTGTAATTGGGTTTCAACCTCTGGAAGGTTAGAATGTAGACCCCTGATGTTGGAGAAGGAGACATGGTAGTAGGGGTCTACGTAGGACGATGGGGTTCTAGGTTTATTTGTGTTTTCTTTTTTGAGATATTTCATGTTGAGGATTTTAGGATTTGTGGAACAGGTCGGCACACTTGGTTAGAGCAGAACAGAGAGGGGAAGTAAGAGAGGAAAGACAGGGAATTTTTTTTTTTTGTAGCACATGATAAGGTAAAGCCGTAACAATTACCCACTAGTATGGCATCGAGAGGCCCCACCAGAGACTACTGCATGGTCCAGAATCCATTCACCAAATGGCAATACAGCAGCCCCAGTACTTTGCACCTGCTGACAGGACAGCCTCCTTAGTGGTTATTCCAAGGTTCGGGTCCCTAACTATCAGGCGGATAATGTCAGCCCAGATGAAAACGTTTTCCTCCAGCACCCTTACTAGTGACATGGTCGCAAGGATAGACATAGAGATAGAAAATTTTCGACATCTCAGACTATTGTTCATGAAGTACTACCGACCTGGGAAGCAGCTTTTTCTTCACCCTTTGTCAGAAACATCACTCATTAGAAATGAGGACTGAGGGACAAAAAAGGAGAAGCGAGAGTTACTGGAGCTGCCGATAACACATCCACTGCATTATCTACTCTCTATTAAAAAAAAAAAAAAAATGGTAAGAAGGACTTATTTATATCTACTTAGTATAAGTCCTTTGCCCATTCCCAGTTTAGAATAGAATTTGAAGATAGTCTCCTCTCCCATATTAATCCGTGGAAGTTTTTTTTTTTTTTTTTTGCTTTAGATACCTCGCAATAGGAACTTCGAGATTCACCTTATAATTACATTTCAATAATGCAACTTGTGAACAGCTTATGTTTTTAGATTGGGGCATCTTATTTAAAGGCTGGTTTAGGGTAATACCAGGCGTATTTAACAAAAAAAGTTTAAAACACGAGTAATAAGACATGATAAGTAATGTTAAGGTGTTTCAATTTTAGTAAGACTGCAATAAGAGAACAAAGATAAATAAATAATATATATATATATATATATATATATATATATATATATATATATATTAATACACAAAAATTTGCAAAATTAAGACAAGATACATTTCAACAGTTATGGATAAAGATTTTAACTTAGTTCTGAAGGCACCGACCCTTTCTTCCGAGGTCATCTCGAAAACTGACTAGTAGCTAGCAGACCTGGGTTGTTCTGGTACTTAAGGGATATGGTGGGTGTGGGGGTTAAATGTTTTTAACTTTTTTTTTTTGATTTAAGTCAGTCATAAATAAACAACAACCCACAAGTATTTCTGAACAGCAGACCTAATTCAAGTCAGTATAATGAATAAAGGTTATTAATATGAGTAGAATAGTACTTAGATGAAATAAAAAAAAACATTACTTCCTAGAAGAAAAGTATGAACACACTTTTTTGAATTAAGTGTGCCAAGTTCGAATCCAGTTGACTCCATAGCACCACTTTCAATTATGGATGTTGGCAACCTTCACATCGTCATTCCAGTAAATATCCAATTCTAGAAAGAGCCGGGGAAATAAATAGCAACAGCAGAATAAAACTTGTCAAAAAGTCATATTCATTTCTGAAATCTAACATGTACTATAAAAACCCAAACACAAAGCTTTCTTTCTGTTTGCTCTTTTTACTTAAAAGAACAACAGAAGTGTGTATGACATAACACTGTCTCGCTTCTTTGGAGCGAAGACTTTCTCAGCAGCAACATACACATAATGAGTGACTTTCACAAACTACTAAACGTAGTAATAAACCAGTCCCTTCTCAAAGAGAGAAGATAAAGTCTGGAAAAATGCATTTCACTAGCCAAGTTTCACTATACTGTACTGCACAGTCATGCCTGATGAACTTTTTTCTAAAAGGAGGAGGTAATACCTGGAATGATGACCTATTTAGACAGCAGTAATCAAATTGTACTGCATTACATTTAGAATTAGGAAGTGGCTGTAGTGAAGTGCAAAGCAATACAGTTGATGAACTGGGTGTGCCAAGTTCAAATCCACTTGGTTCCATAGCACCACTTTCAATTATGGATATTGGCAACCTTCATTTGGTTCCTCCTATAAGTACCTGATTCTAGAAATAATCAGAGAAACCAATTCCAATAACAGAATCAAGTTGATCAAAAAAAGTTTACCATACCGATTTATACAGATTTATAATTTAGTTATTGTTAAAAAAAAAAGATAACAATGTTTAATACACTGTGTATAAGATGAAAAAAAAAAAAAGATACACACACACACCTTGGTTCATTTTCTCGTGCTAAGTTCCTGGCATTTGTCCAGTCTTCATCTTTGATGAACATATCGATGGCCTCTTTAAAAAGTTCGACCTTCAGGTAAAAATGGGCAGCCTACAATAGAAAAGGGCACATATGTAACCTTATTGGATGTGGAAGTTGAAATCTGGTTTTAAAAATGGAATTTTTCACATAGGGCTAAATTAAGTAGAGAAGTGGAAAGTTTCATTAGAAGTTAAAGATTAAAATTAGAGCTATGTGTTAGAATACAACAACATGGACAAGAAGTCCAAAATAATACATAGCAATGAAGATAGTAATATGTTCAGTTTTAACAGGCGAGTTGATTGGATATGAATGTTTTTCTAGTAGCTTAGTCTTCGTTACACTGACTCAGCAAGGACAGGATTGCATGGTACATAACTTTACATTGCTATAAATAAATAATGATACAAAAAACATGTTTCAGAATTTTTTAGATGAGGATTGACAATGTGTGTTGTTTGAATTATTCAAACTATTGGTCTCAATTTGGATGTTATTCACACATTTCGACCAATGCAACCAAAGATCTTCTTCAGGTGCACCGTGCCTAACTCAGGAATCTTTATGTTGGACTCGAGAATCTGTACAAAATTTCACAATGGAACTCTTTATTTAATTCACAGGAGTAACTTCTCTCCTTGGTCCTAAGTTTTCTTCATTTCACTCTATCATCTTTCTGATGTTTATGTGCTTATTAAAATAACTATCACTCCATATTAGTTTGTATTTATAACTATTAGGTTGGTGTAAAGATAATGTTTTTTATTATATGTGTGTGTGTGTGTGTGTGTGTGTGTGTGTGTGTGTGTGTGAAAAACGACATTATTTTTGCACCAACCTAATAGTAATTGTATCTCAAGACAAAATTCCACTCCCACCCATTTCCTTTGTCAAATAACTAATTTTTACATTCATTTTTATTCATAATTTCTATTATAGTAGTTGGGCTACCCGGTACTGACCAGGTTCTGGATAAGCATAAAAAAAACAAAGTAAGAAAGAAAAAGCAATACAAGAATGAAAAACAATATAAAAATAAAACAAGCTAGAAAAAAAGAAAAGCAAGAAAAAAAAACAAAGCCAGCAAGAAAAATATAGCAATGAAAAATACAAGAAAGAAAAAAACAATACAAGAAACAAAAAAACAATACAAGAAACAAAAAACAATACAAGAAACAAAAAAAACAATACAAGAAACAAAAAAAAACAATACAAGAAACAAAAAAACAATACATGATACAAAAAACAATACAAGATACAAAAAACAATACAAGATACAAAAAACAGTACAAGAACCAAAAAAAACAATACACTAAAGAATAAAAAGCAAAGCAAGCAAAAAGAAACAAAGCAAATAAGAAAAAAGCAAGCAAGAAAAACAAAACAAAAGAAAAAAGCAAGCAAGAAAAACAAAACAAGAAAGAAAAATACAATACAAAAAGGAACAACAAAATACAAGAAAGAAAAAGACAACATAAGAAAAAAGACAACAAAAAAAGAAAAAAAAACAATATATGAAAGAAAAAACAAAGTGTGATAATGGTGTTGAGTCACAGAAATAAGCACCCATGTTTGGCACGTGCCCACTGTAGAGAAGCACTGGCATTGAACATGAAACCCTTCTGATACAAAAATAAAATGAATGCAAATTTAGGCGTTTTTGAGGTTCAAGGTGGCAGCATAAAAAACAGATTTTTTTTGTTTTTTGGACATTCTCATGAGTTTGTTGTCAACTGGGAAGAGGAAGATGAGTACTGCTGCTGCTCGGGAAAAACCTTTTGTCCCAGCCAAGTACAATGCTGAGTGTTAGTGTGATGAATTGAGAATTATGAGGAGTTAATGAGAAGTTCCAACCCTTTTTTTTTCTTTTTTTCAGAAAGCAAGCAAGAAAGAAAAAAGATGAGAAAAGAAAAGTTATCAGCAACTGACCTAGTTTCAGTGTTGTTTTTCAAACATTTACCAGTAACAAAGAAATTTCTTTTTCATTTTGTCCGAGGTCTCATACACTAATTTGGTTTGTGATGATGATAAGCGAAGGGATATCAAAGTATATTTTTTACGCTAATCAGTTGATGGTGGATTGCATTATAAATGTATCTTTTGTAGTGCGTGAAGTTTTAGACAGACAGATAAACAGATGGAAATATGATACCATAAAATTTCATTCACATTGTCACCTATGTTGGTTTTTCTTCTTCGTTTAATGTGTAATATAACAAAGATCATGGAAAAGTTTGAGTGATACTGTAAAGGTCAGAGGTGACCCCAGAATAGAAGTTCTTAAAATTACATGACTTTGCTCTGGGTAGTGTCCTAAATCGGGGGGGGGGGGGGGCAGTGTGCATAGTATGGTTTGATGTAGCAAGACAAGCTGTCTATTTTTTTCTCAAGCAAATCTATGAAAATAATCTGCCTGTCTCATATTTTACTGTAACTGTCTCTCTTTTTAAGTGAAACTATTTTATAAGCATCAATGCCCAAGTGGGTTTCTCAGCAAACAAAAAGAACATCAATTCACAACAACAATAAGTGTGTATAACGATTTATACACCCATCAATACGTGAAAAATATAACAGGTGTCTGTTCGAAATCAGATGTGAGGAGCATGTTATCCAGAGCAGCACAAAGTGATTTACTCCATGAAACTATCATTTATACGGGTTTCAATGTACCATTTTGCTTGAGATCATTTTTGAGTCATTCCAATTCTTTCTTAGCCTGCCTTTATTTTGCTTAACCTCAAGTGAAATACGTGTACATTGGTTTATCTAATCAGAGCTTTGTTCAACATCACTATATCTCTGTAGACAGTTGCAACACCGAGCTAACTCCAATCTCAGCAGAAAGTCAGAATTAACAGTTGTCAAAGCCCACACCACAAATTTACTGAACCATAGCCATGTCATTCCTCTGCATCCTCAACAAGTGGTATCCCAGCATTCACTCGCATAAAACATGGTGTTATGGATATAAGTCAGTCAGTACATGCAAGATCGAACTTAATTAGCATTACCCTACTGATCCAGATCATATCTGTTGTCCCAGCAATGTGCAGACGCAATGACCTAGAAAGAAAATCGCCGCTGAGTTTGAGTTTTATGTAAAAACGGAAACTAAAAGAAATCCTTACTTAATTGTTTGTAAGGAGAGTTTACTCCCCCCCCCCAAATAATTATTTTGTATTGAATGACAAAAGCCATTTTCTGAACATCTCCAACCATCAATTGATTACAAATAACGGTTCAATAAGCATGGTAAATTACAGATTACATAATGCTTAGCATTAGCAATCCACTGAGTTATTTTGAAATTGTCAGATAACTTCATGGCGAGTTGGAATATTGTTATTTCTTCAGTCTGTAAGAAATCATTTTGTTATAAACATAATTTACAAGGCTTGTTGGATATATTCTAAGAACTTGGCAGCCATTTTATTTTCTAGGTCACTGTGTCTACACATTATCAAGTTGCTTCTTTTATATTGTAGTTTCTGTATATACAGATTTTTATCATTCAATGTCAAACCGAAAAATCTTTGAGAAATACTTACAGCACTGAATTTTTCCATTTCCTCAAGTCGGGGAATGAGGATCTCAACAACAGACACAGATTTATTTTGTCCAAGAAACTTCACTGCCAAATCCACAGCCTAGTGAAAAATAAAACATAATTGTAAGAGAAAAATAAATCATATTATTTTTAATTGAAATTCATTATTGAGATGAGTATTATTTATATTAATTTATTTTATTGCGGACTATTATTCTCATCTTTATTGGTTGTTGTTTCACAATGTTTCGGCCAACTATTTCTCTGGCCTTCGTCAAGTGGTAACCGCGACGGATAGGAACTCCGAATCTCCCAACTGCATTCTCAGCAATCACTGACATCCGTAGTTGTTGACGAAGACCAGAGGAATAGTTGGCCGAAACGTCGTGAAACAACAACCAATAAAGATGAGAATAAAAGTCCGCAATAAAATAAATTAATAAAAATAAATCAATTTAAATATTTCCATTTTAAAAAATGTATTAATAAAATAAAAAAAAAAGAAAGAAAACATATACAGAAAATTTTGAGGTCGAGATGCATCCTGTACATGCAAATATATAAACTGAACCAAACGAAGCAGCACTCACCGCAGGCAGGTTGAATCAGCTTCCTCTGGAGGAGAAAACTTCATGAAAATATCAAACTCGTAAGCACTCTCTAATCATTTGTGTATCCCTGACAGGGGAGATAAGAATGTTAGGTTTTTGCCGTTCTTCTAGAAAGATGTCAATGGTATTCCCATCTGGTATTAACCAGGTCTAACATTGCTTAACTTCGATAATCTAACAAGAACCAGTGTGTCAACATGATTGTATGCAGCTTGATATACGACAAACATATACACATAACTAACTTTATATGTATTTATGTGAAATTATATAAACAGCAGACAAAACCCTGATCTTTATATAATTTTACTTATATTAGTTCTAAATATGTATTAATCACTTTTGAAAAAAGTTATCTTTTTAGTTCAATACATTTGAACTTAATTTATATATTTATTAGTGATGGGACGATTCCCATATTCCTCTCGATTCTAATACAATTACTGATTCCATACTAAATTACTGATTCTGATTCTTTATAAATCTCTAAAAAATTTAACTATAAAGTTGTTATTTTTTTACCGATTATGGTAAAAACACATGTTAAATGTGCATATTTTTCCTCAAACTTAAAGACACACTTGTGCAGTGGTGGGGTGGCAGGTTTTGATCTGTAGATTTTAGCTTTACTGGTAGGTTAAAATTAATAAATATTGATTATTTTATTATTACTACAAACAGTGGAAGATTTTGTTTTAAACAAAATCAAATAAAAAAGGATAATTAAAGGAATCGTTTTTTGGCATCGGAAAATATGCACATATTTCTCGGATTCTGATACTCCAAAAAGTTGTGATTTTTCCGCTTCCCAATTCTAATTAATCGTCTCAACACTAATATCTATATATGACTAGCAGGGGAGTGTCTGGCCTTGTCGGTCATAGAATATGCTTAAATATATTTTAATTCATGCATATTTCGTATTTATTATTATTACAGAGCCAATTCTCTATTGAATATTATATATATATATATATATATATATATATATATATATATATATATATATATATATATTCCAGGTTCAAAAATATTCAAAAGATTAGAATCATTGAATTCCAACAGAGGTCGTTGATAGTACTTGATTAGCAAGAGCAAATTATAATTTTTTTATTTTCTTTATGTAATATATGACTATATTTACATAAAAAAAAAAAAATGTGTATATATATATATATATATATATATATATATATATATATATATATATATATATATATATATATATATATGTGTGTGTGTGTGTGTGTGTAATACTGATTTTAAAAGTTAAAAAAAAAAAAATGATTTAGGTGCCATCAGCTAGAATTGAAACCAAAATATTTAGTACTTCAGCTGCATTTCCTACCGGTTGAGCTAACCCGACAGACAGATAAGAAAGATTTAAAATTAAATGACTTCTCGCTATGAGATGATTGAATTTGAGCATAATAAAAATATATTGACAAGTTGAAATGAACATTTTGCCTTTCAAGTTGCCGGCATGTTTCTGTATGTGTTATACATCCATCCAAACAAAGATTTTAGTTGTTATAAACGATCCTTGGTGTATGATTATTATTTCCTGTTAATTACAGTGTTATATGACCAGTAGTTTAAGAGATTATCGATTAAGCACACCACATAAATCTACTGTTTTATTTATATAGAATTTGGTTGTTATAGTCATTTGAAGTATGTAATATCAGTACAGTGCAATGGACAGCTGTTTCATGCCTTTTTCTCTTCTCTGCATCCTCTTTCTCACAGAAGAGACATTGCAAGCCTGTCCCTGCTCTACCACTATTTCCAGGGCAAGTGTTCGACTCTATGGTCCCCCTTCGCCAATCTTTCACAAAAACCATTTATCTAGTCAAAATCATTATTAATAAATACTCTCATGCTCTATCGTTGCCCAAAACCTAAACATGGATTCCATGAAAAAAGCTTATTCCCTAGAACTGCCCACCTGTGGAACTCTGTTTCGCTGGTCTGCTTTCCAGCTGACTACAATATCATTATAAACAAATCCTTGTTCACCCATCCTCGTAAATGATCTGATTATACCAAATTACTTCTACAAATGATTATTACACAACTGTCCAAATGACTACAATACACATATTAACCCTTATCCTCGAGTGGTCTCTGGGCCTTGATATGTGGTGACCCCTTTGTGAACAAAAAAAATATTTGTAGGTTTGAGATTTGGACATCATGGACCACGGTAAAGCACCAGAATATTGGAAGAGAGTAACTTGCATCATGATCAGTCGTACCAGGTTACGAAATCTTAGTAGTAGCTCAGTGTTCCTTGAGTACCTTGAAAGCCATGAAATCTGAGCTGGAGAATTGCACAAAGAATGTGGAAGCAGTAGCTAGCAGGAAGGATCATTGTAGGTACCCTGACTGTATTTATACAACACAGATTCTGCCTAGAACATCAGGGAGGTGACAGTGGCTAAATGGTTAATAATAACACAGACTGACAACCTGGGTGTATTAAGTTTGAATCCAGTTTGTTCCACAGAAACTCTTTCACTTAGGGATGTTGACAACCTTCATGAGTTCCCGCCCTGTAAGTACTGGATGTCTTTTTAGAAAAAATTCTGACTAAAAAAATAAGGGGGGGGGGGCGGAGGAGACAAATGCCAACGATAATCATGATTCATATGAAATGACTGAATCCTCCTCCTCTTCCTCACCACCACCACCAACAACATCAGCAATATGATGATGATGATTATTGATGAGTAAGCTGATTGCTAAGATCAAATCGATGTTCAGAAGTATTTTGATGGACACGATAGTAACCAATTGCTCCAGGTTCAAGACTAACCTGAAGGCCATTGTAGAGGCTTAGAGCAGCGGTAGCTTCTTTGAGTGAGTTGGATTCAACCAAAGATCTATGAAGTGATACATTTTGAATTCTGAGAAGGTTTTCTATATTTTACAAAGATGCGTCAAATTTAAACACTCTGTAAATTTTCATTTGAAGTAGATTTCATACTGACCTTGTGCCAACACTTGAGTAAGACACTGGTGTCTTGAGTGACCGTCTGCGTGACCTTCATATAACAATCCACAGCTCGAGCATAGTCTTTATTGCTCTCCCATTCACGGGCTTGTCTCACTAGAGTTTCAATTCCCCTGAGAAAATAAATAAATAAAATCAATAATAAAGAAAACAAAAAAAAATATATTAAAGTTGGTTTTACTATTTTACTCATTTCTTAACTCTAACCCAGTAATGGCCGGAATTGTTTTTACTTTCATATTAGTTTCTTGTTTAGGTTCTCATCCAGAATTCACCCTATATTATAAATATGATGTATGTACCCATGACGAAGCAAAAAGTATCATATCCTAAAACTCATAAATTGATCAAGTTGGTTGGTTGGTTGTTTTTGTTTTACGGCATATCAACCCTTTTCAGGTTATTTAATGCCGAATCCAAAGATTTTAAAGAAAAATGTTTTAATAGAATATATTTGTTGTTTTCAAGTTGGTTTCTATTTTACCCATAGTTGGGATCCTAACAGGTACTACCACTCCGGGTCAAAGTGGACCTGGGATCAATGGCAATTAAAGGGTGGCTCCACACTCCCCAAAGCCCGCAAGCTGGAGCCTCACCACTGGATATAGTTTAAGGTCATATCCAGGACCAATCGATCAAATAGTTTTATTTTTAAATGGAAAAATTAAATCTTATAAGTATCCAAGGACTGACTGTGATGCCCACTATTTTGAAAAAAAAATCTAGAAAAAGAAGGGAGATAACTCAACAATAATTCATACTTCCTAGATTTCTGCTGCAATGTTTACAAATTACTATTAATCACTTAAAAATGTTTTTTTTTATAAACTAAAACTACTTGATCAATTTACATGATTTTTAAAATATGATAGTTTCATTTTCTGGACGGGTATGTACATCATATATATTTTTCTTTAGTTTTGTTTTTTTTAAAATAGGAGAAATATTTTGGATCCTTGTATAAACTGCATTATTTTCCTCCAAATTATTTTTCAGTTTATAAATCTAATTTTGTTTAATTTTCTAAGAGTCACAAATAATTTTTTTTTCAATAACAAAATATTTACTAAGAAATAGAAATGCATTATGCTAGAACTTTATGCTGTTGTATTTTTTTATTTAAATTAATAATACTCTAATAGCAAACAGTTGGTTTTCAACAATAAAAAAAGAAGCAGATGCTATGTGATTGAAACAGGAATCTTTAGATGTTCAGTCTGATGCTCAACCAACCAATCTATTTGGGCTGGCCATATGTCTTGCAATGCCAAGCATTTTGGTAATTGTACTTAAGCATAGCTGATATTACTACTGCTGTTATTGTTGCCGTTGAGCATTGTTCATTCATTTCGTATGAATGAGATGATTATTACATTTCTGAATTTTTGAGATGAGGATTACTTATTCATATTATTTGGATTCTTCGGACTACTGCTTTCATCTTGAGTGTCATTTTCACGTTTTAGTCAATGTAACTTCCGATCTTCTTCAGGTGTATCATGTCGAACTCAGGAATTTGGATGAAATTTTGAACGGAACACTTTATTTACTTGACGGGGGTAACATGCTCTCATCCCATCAGCCATGACTGGATAGAGGTCCTAAGTAATTCACAATTGTATTTTTTGGTCGTCCACACTGAGAATTAAACCTTCAGTAGAATATCACTTTTACAAGTGACTTTTCCAAGTAATTTAACCACCGCACCACAGAAATGACACTCAAGATGAGAACAGTCATTCAAAGAATCCGAATAATACTAGATGATTATTGTTGGTATTTGTTTCCCATATCTTTCTAGTTAGAATTCTTTCTAGGAAGACATTGGATACTTACAGGAAGGACTATATGAAGGTTGCTAACATCCTTAAGTGGAAATGTTTCTGTGGAAAGAACTGGATTTGAACTTGGCATACCCAGATTGTCCAGACTGTACCTCTATAAGGCAACCATTTGCTCATGTATGAAGTACTGTTGTCACATTTGGGCTGGTGCATCTGCTACTTGTCTCTTACTCCTAGATAGGGTTCAAAAGAGAGTCGCCAACCTGATAGGTCCTGACCTGTCATCTAGGTTTCAACCTCTGTCCCATCAACGAAATGTTGCATACCTCTGCCTGTTCTACAAGTACTTTAATGGTGAATGCTCTGACGAACTACAAGCACTTGTACCCCCTCAATGTGAATACCTCCGACAAGTAACTAAATCCCACCCCTTCACAGTAGAGATCCCTAGATGTAAGAAAGCCTTCTTCCCCAGAACTGCTAGACTTTGGAACTTCCTTCCGGGATTCTGCTTTCCCAACTGTACTGACATGCAGAAGTTCAAGTGTAATGTGAACAGACATCTTGCTACTCATCTCCCTTCATAATACCCTTGCAACTTATGTCACGGATAGTAGCCCCCTACTTCAAAGTGGCACTGTGCCTTGTTTGGGGTGAAAATTAATATAAAAAAAAATAATAATAAAAACAAAAATAAAGAAAATACGTATTGTTAACCACAGTCATCTCTCAGTGCATCCATTGGGCCAATCAAATAGCAAAACTTTTTTTTATTATTCCAGTAAGTTAAAAAACTTTAATCTCAATTTAAAACTGAAAACGCATAAGAAAAAGAAAGATCAAAGATAGCCATTGTCACCTCCCAGCTGCTACTGCAACATAATAGCAAGGTAACTTTGTGCAGTGATATATATTTACATTTACTACAGTTTCTTTCTAGAAAAATATTGGCTACTTATGGAAGGGACCATATGAAGGTTGTCAACATCCCTAAATGACATTGCTGCTAAGATAACATCCATTTAAAAAGGGCTTATAATTAGATGAAATATTTTAAAAGAAATTTAACTGAAATACATATTTTTGTTGTTAAGAATAGAGATGAATGATACACAAAAAAAAAAAAAAAATGAAATAGCTGAATTGGAATCAAATATTGATTTTATAAGAAGAATGCTATTAATTACAAAGATTCAAGAAAGAGACTTGCTTTACTTTATTATGCAGATGTATTATAGTAGTTTTGTTTGGTGTTGTTGGCATATTGCTGGTGATTGTTGTTGAGTATCATTCATTCATTTCATATGAATCAGATGATTATTGTTGGTGCCATTCATTCCCTAGATATCTTTCCAGTTAAAATTCTTCTTAGAAAGACATTGGGTACTTAGCAAGGACCAGATGAAGGTTGCCAACATCGTAAGTGAAAGTGTTTTTGTGGAATGGACTGGATTTGAACTTGGCACACCCAGCTTGTCAATCTGTGTTGTTAAACACTTAACTACTGTCACCTTCCAGTACATCCACTAGATCAATCATAATAGGAAAACTGTTCTTAATTATTCTTGTAACTTTAACCTAAATTACAAATGAAAATGCCTAAGTAAAAGAAAAAGAAAGATTGAAGATTACAAATCAGAAGGTTGTGATCAATAAATCAAATATTGATTTTGTCAGAAGAATACTATTAATTACAATTCAAAAAAGAGATTTGCTTTATTTTATTATATAGATTTATAATTCCTATTTGCAAATCTCTCTAATCAATATTACCATTTCAATTTAAGCAGGATGGACAGGTGAACAGAGCTTCTTATGCTCTTTGAAATCAAGGTCAAGATGACAAGGAAATTTGTTAAAAAGTACAGGTTCAAGTTATCTTAATGTTTTGAGCTCCCTCATAAGCAAAGGCAACAAGAAGATCGACAGTTGCACATGTTTTTTTTTTATTTTTCCCCTGAAGAAGAGATATTACTCATAGAAATTAGGGACAGCAACACCTATCATCTTATACAACACATAATGTTAGCAAATAAACGTAATATAATTTAAAATTGTACAACATTTCTTCTAATATTGTCATTATTCTTTTATATGCTAACTCATGTTCACGGTGTTTCCTGTGAACCACATTGATATAGCATTCAAACACAACTCCTTTCACAAGAAGATTAAGGCTAGAAGTGTTTGGCCTATACGGGCTCCGCCAAATTCTGCAGGCACCATTTTGTCACCAACATCCAAATTGGGACGTGATGCAGGATCATCCCTTCCAACGAATCTCTTTTTAAAAAAGAAACTTTGTTAGTTTGGCTATGCACCGCAACTCAGGAGCATCCACAAAGCAATAGTTCCAGAACCACTCTACAAGTTGGCAAAGACACCTAGGAGGCCAACTGAAGACATAGTTACACACTATGAAAGCTGACGTTGAACCTAGCTCTGATCCACAGATCTATGCTGTTCACCACTGGTCCCGGGACTGGCTGCCTTGGCTATCTTGGTCACTGTGGACTGTCGTACATAGTTTACGTCCATCAAGGGTGCTGTATGCTCCCATGAGACGAGATGGCTCAAATCATCCTGGATGAATGTCGCCTCAAGTCAAGTCAGCAAGATGATTTAACAAATTGAAAGAATGTCACAAGATCTGGAGAACACACCCAGGACGCCAATAAATGGTTGAGTTCCAAATTCCATGAAAGTTTCCAAGTTCAGCGCAAAACATCTGACGTAGGACAGATTGCAAAACGGCTGAAACATTCGTTACCTTGGTTTTGATTTGCTTCCACATTTAAAAATAAGCATGCTTAGATACAATGTGAAAAACTGCAAATAACTCTGCCACATCCCTCTTTTAGCACATGATTTTTTTGCTGGAATTAGTGTAACATAATGCCTATGAGTGTGTGGGAAAATATCAGCAGCAGCAAAGGATGGTTGCCTTGCGAAGAGATTAGCAGCAGCAGTAGCCAAAAAAAAAAGCGCATATGCAAATTAGGAGGAGTACGCAATTTTGGCGCGAGAAGAAAAAAAGAAAAAAAGGACACAACATGTTCAGAAGAGAAGCAAAGTGTGTGTCGAAGAAAATGGATGTTCAAAGTCGAAGATTAGAAATGGCTGGCTATGGCCAGCATGTGGTCAGAGAAGAAAAGTGTACACCAGGTGAGATGGATGGATTTTTATTTTTTTCTTTCTTGTTTTACTTTTATGAATTACTAACGTAAAGTGTAACACCACATAACATTACATTAGGCCTCTTCAGTTCAGGAAATGTCTAAGAATTATTTTGATAGATATCATCTTTGAGATATAACCCCACAGATAAAATGGTCCAGTGAGTATCAAGCCTATTCTATATTACATTTTTTTTTTTTTTACAAAGGCATCACCACTTATCAAGGCCAAGAGGCCACTCGAGGATAAGGGTTAAAGAGTGCACAGTAGAAATTGGACAATATAGTAATCGTTAGTAATGGAAATTCGGTAAATTTGTTACCTTATATGGAACGGCTCATCAAAAACTTGTTTACATTAGACTTGAAGACAATCATATTGTAGTCAGCTGGAAAGCAGAAGACAATTCCATAGGCGTGCAGTTCTAAGAAAGAAGCTTTTTTCATGGAATCTACGTTTAGGTTTAGGAACAGATAAAGAGTGGGGGAAATTAGTGATAGTGTTTTCTGCTAGACAGGTGTTTCTTGTGAAAGTTTGGCGAGGGGGACCATAGATTGAAGCTCAGCCGAGCACTTGCCATGAAAATAATGATAAAGCAGAGACAAACTCACAACATCTCTTCTGTGAGAAAGAGGTTGCAGGGAAGAGAAAAGGGGATCCCCTATGAGGCTACAAAGTCTATTTTGAACTCTATCAAGGCAGGATAAATCCTTTCTAGCAGCTCCTGCCCAATATCTACAGGATAGAGATATCTACTGGATTGATAGAAGGATCCCACCATTTTTCCAGTGGCCTTGGCAACAGATTTAATGTATGTGTTCCATTTAAGATCAGAAGTAAAGGTCAAGCCCAGAAGCTTGTCAAAACATGAGGCCTCCCCAAGACGAGAGCCATTCATTTCAGTTTATACCAGATGGGGATCAGAGCGTTGATGATGTAAAGATAAAAGCTTGGTTTTAGATGCATTAAAAGTTACAAGCTATCTCTTTCCCCATTGTACCACTTGCTCAAGATCAGAGGAGAGAGAATCGGAGAGAACTTGGCCGTTTACGGTCTTAGATGTGCTACCATAGATAGTAGTGTCATCAGCATAAATGTCTATGGATGATGTAAGGATGTGATTTGGAAGATCATTAATGTAGATCAGGAAAAGAGTTGGGCCCAGGATGGACCTCTAAGGAACTCCAGCATTAATACTGTGAGCTTCTGATTTTTGCCCATCAACTACTACTCTTATGAACCTATCAGAGAGAAATGATTTAATAATTGAGAAGACATTTTCTTGTGAAGTAAACTTTTATGCCATACTCTATCAAAGGCCTTTGATATGTCAAGAGCAATTTCCCTAGAAAGGTAGCCTCCATCGAGAGCTCCGCTAATCCTATGAGATATAACTGTAAGCACATCTGCTGTAGATCTAGCAGAACAGAAACCACATTGCGTGTCACTAAGAAGCTTATTTTTGCTGAGATGGTTGATTACTTCTCTATTTAACACAGATCCTACTGATGAAACGATCACTAAAGTGTCCTCATTTAACTGAACAGTGATCTTGAACATTTGTAGCCTGATGATTGCCTCCATGATTGCTAAGGACCTTCAATGCACGCTACAGATTTACCCCCCCCCACTGCCATATGAAACCCGATGTAACTTTAATCTAGTTTATTATTATAACTTTTGTACCATTCAGAAGAAGCTTAAAATAATATTTAAAAATTTTTCACATTGTATGAGAATAACGAAAATGCAAGACCAAAATTGTGTTTACATTATTGATGCCTTAAAACAATATTCCTATGTAGTGATCATTTTGAAGGTGTTAACATACTCGTGTTTAAAAAAAATCTAGCAAAAAATCAATTAATGACCAGATTTTCCTGAAATTTTCAATACTTATTCATTTTTAAATTAACTTATATTTTCAAAGTTGTTTTTGAATAATTAAAACATGTTTATACATATATATATATATATATATATATATATATATAAACCCATTAATTATTTCACTTACCTTGAAGTTGTAAATAAAAAAATGGGCATAAAAATCAATATTATCATATTTAAATAAAAAAATTAATATTTTCTTCTCAATAATATGTACTAGAATTAGTTGACTTACTATGAAAAAAAATTCTAAAAAATAATTTTTAAAAGATTTAAATAGAAAAAAATTATAATATTCCACTATATGAAGTTTTAAACAGATCTTTGAGTAAGGGTTTCCAATTTAAAAAAAAATATTTTCATATAATATCAAAAAATGACTATTGGCAATTTGAAAATAATAAATTCAA
The DNA here is from genome assembly GCF_053919585.1 of Euprymna scolopes. NCBI lineage: Eukaryota > Metazoa > Mollusca > Cephalopoda > Sepiida > Sepiolidae > Euprymna > Euprymna scolopes. The sequence goes on from NC_136518.1 coordinate 48,359,287, forward strand.
CTACAACTTCAAATTATGTTAATTGTTAAAGGATTTTTATATTTTTATTTCTCAGATGGGGTCAACTTGATTTTAGCATTTATTTTCAAAAAATGCATGGATGCTTCCAATTAATAAAATCAACACATAAAACAATAGAAAAAAAACGTTTCTTCCCTTATTCAATGTAGCGTCTTTGAGCATTCATAAAAATTATACGCAATTATAAGTTAAACACAAAATCATGACATTACTGATATTGCAATTTTACCCAAGAATTTGGAAGTTCCTCGTGATTGTACAATAAAACAGAAGTTCTTCATATAAATCAGTTAAGCTGTGAATATGCATAAGTGTTTGTGTGATACCGTCACACAGTTTAAAAAAGGAACCTCAAACATTGTCCGTTGCTAGCCATTGTCAATCCTCAATGATTATTTTCTTGGTCCGACCTACTCTTACCCAATTTTGACTTCAAATCTCTCTTGGGGGACTTCCAAGCCATCTGCTGTTATTCACTGCTCCCAACTGAAAATTGTTCAAAACTATTTCTAAATATATTGACCTCTATGTTCATTTTTTTGTCTTAGTTACCAACACACACTGGCTACTTTCGCACTTACTCTATCAACCACTGACCTATACACAAAGTTTGTTGTTCAGAAACTGGCTGCTAACTGTGAGGCATCTTACTCTATAGTCGTGAGGCAGGTTACCTCAACATTCCATAAGAATCTTTCACTTAGTGATACAAGCACCAAGTGAAAGATTGTTTCAGCAATCTACCCCACTACAGTTGGCTATTTGGAAACTGGCCACTAACCGTGAGTTATCTTACTGTCTTGAGAGTTCAAAAGACCTTAACAGCCCCCACCCCCACCCCTCATCTTTTTACTAATCTCACTTTCTATATTTTTGTGTTTGCTAATGAATCCTTTCCTCCCATTATTGGGATCTTGGCTCAGAGAGGACATCCATAAGATCACATTCATGCCTGAAACTTTGTGTATAGGTCAGGCAAAGACTGACATTTATTTATACCAAATATGGTTTGATTGCAGAAAAAAAAAATGCAAATTTTATTAATGTATCCATAGGCTGAATTTTTTTTAGGGGGGGGGGGGAGGGGAGCAAAGACATTTGGATGTTAATAGACAAATCAAGGTAACATTTTTGGAGGTTTTCTCTTGTACAATGCATTTTAAAAATACCTGGATGATTTGCTGATCATTGCATTTTCATATTCGGCCTGCAGAGCTTGCAATTTATTCGGCAAATACTGGTTGCACAGTCGCAGGGCATCTTTCCACATTTCTCGGTCCTAAAAATAAACAACATACATTAAACATGCTGAATCAGTCTTACAGAAAAATGGGGGGAACTTTCACACCCTTATTATGAATTAAATCTTCCATTTTCTTTTTTTTTTTTTTTTTAATTTATATAATCAATAGCTTTTTTAAAATAATTAATTTTAATCATTTTTGGCAAGAATTATTACTAGTCCTGTATATACAAGGTGTATAAAATATTGGAGCACACATTTTAAAAAACTGCTGCTTAGAAACAGATATCTATTTTACTGAAAAACGTTTTTGAAGACAATAATTTTGTAATTATATTATTTAGCTTTGATGTAAGCAAACAACTTTTATCTGGGTTATGTATCCCCTATCTACTAGGATCAGGTGATCTGTGTTCATATGAGACATCATTGGAGAACTTGAATGCCTACTAGACACTATCCTCGAGTGTCTAAGGTCTCTCAGTACAGGGGTTTGTCAGAACAACCTGGCATGAGGATACTTTTCCATAGAAGTAAATCCTGACCAAATATTCAAAATCACATAGTATTCGCAGCCCACATAACATCTCCTCACCACGCCTACCCCACAGCTTTTCCGAGGAATGGTGCACCTTCAAATGATATTACCTCAAGTAATAGCACGAAGCTGGATACTCCACCAGACTAGATAAATTCTTGTCTTGGAATCCAGTAAGACCATGAGACCAATATGAAAGATATACTACAACGTATAAAAATGGTTAATTGGGGAGAGGAAAATTATATTCTCAATTTCTTTACTAACTCAGTGCTTGAGAGATAAAGAACTTTAATGGAACATTCGAATATCTATGTATCTCATATAGAGTTCAAGTGTTAGCCCCAGGTTGTAGGCCCTTTGATTTCTGAGAAGTTCGACTGAAGTAAAATAAAACAAAAGTGGGAGAGAACTTGAATACTTATAAGACATTATCTTCGAGTGTCTAAGGTCTTTCTGAACAGGGGTTTTTCAGGACAACTTGGCGTGAGGATATTTTTCCCTACAAGTAGTCTACTCATTATGATTAACCAATATTTTTTTCATGAGGAAGAGTGCGCCTCCTCCAGGTGGTATTACTCCAAGCAACAGCACGAAGCTAGATACTCCACTAGACAAACCAAATTCTTGTTCTGGAATCCAGTAAAACCCAGACACCACAAGAAAGTATACTATAACGTATTTAAATGGTCAATTGAGGAGATGAAAATTATATTCCTAATTTCTTTACTAACTCATGGCGCAAATAAGACCTCCTTTTTATGAGGAATGGTGCACCTTCTTCCAAGTGATGTTACCTAAATAAGCAGTACTAAGCTGGATATGCCACCAGACTAGATAAATTCTTGCCCTGGAATCCAGTAAGACCAACAGACCACAAGAAAAGTATACTATAACATATTTAAATGGTTAATTGAGGAGAGAAAAATTAATGGAATATCTATGTATCTCAGAAAGAAATCAAGTGTTAGCTCCTAAAAAGAGGCCCCTTTATTTTTGAGAACTTTGAAGTAAAATAAAACAGAAAAGAAACTTTTAGGGATTATTTAGTGTTATGAAGGTGTTCATTATTGCCAAAGAACATGAGAGTAAACAGGGGAAAATGCGACAGTTTCTTGTGAATGACGTTTATAATGAACTAGCAGTACCCGCTAACCAGCGTTGCTCGGTAGAAACAAGCCCCCCCCCCCGAACAAAAATGAAAGTAAGGTTGTTGGTGTTGTTGTTGGTGCCCAACCCCCAACCTCTTCATGTTAAGGATATTGAGCAACACCCAGCCAACGGTGCCAACTGAGATTTTAAAAACCTACTAGATCAGGGAAAAGAAATCTCCAGATAATCGCTAGATTTTTAATTTTTGTCATCTGAAATTTTCAAAAACCGCTAATACAAAATCAAAATATCTTCCAAAAAGAAAAAAATATCATATTTTAACTCCCTACCCTACATAAAAAATAATATGTATATAGCATATTCAATATAAAAAAATGTTCCATATTTTCTCACTATATATTTCTGGAGTTATATTGAAGCAGTTAGCTCCCCAGAAGGCTTTCACATTTTATCAGCTAGTTTTACCTGATTTTCGGAAAGGGTATACTTTGTTTTGCAAGAAATAAATCTATATATATAAAAGGCAAAATGTGTGTGACCATTTCGTGTATGTCTTCAAAAGGCTTTTCTCGCACACGGTCCCGGGTTCGTTACTATCGTTTAAAACTGTTGATATAGGTCCTATATAATAATATCTAGGAATTAGAAAAGCATGTAGCGTATAGATTTATTTACGTCGATTTTTACAAAATTATTGGCTTCTCACGTATTGATTGGGCTTTTTAGTATAAATATGTGAAACTAAACTCAAACGACGTCTTCTCGGCATTGCGCCGGGAAAAACGTCCAGAAGCAATCAGCTTTGATCAATCTTTTACAGTTGCTATTCAATCTGGACAATTGAGAGCTGCTTTCCCCTCCTCAACATCTGTTAGGGGAAGAAAGTCAAATTTGGATAAATAAATCCAAACGCTGCGTGACTTCTATTTGATCTTCTTAATTAGGTCAAATGGTAGCAGCAGAGTTAACTTTTATTGCGCACGCCTGTTTTTATAGTTAAATAAATAAATTAAAACCGGCTTAAAGTCGTCGTGGCTCAATGGTTAGCGTAGCACAGTTTTTTTTTCACACATTAATTTCCAACTCAAGGGTACGGGTTCGATTCTCATACTCACCGAGTAACCCCCGCTAGTCATATAATAAAACAGTGGTCATAATAAAAATTAAATTGAAATATAATAAAAATTAAACACCACAATAATGGCGTACCTAAATATTGAATATTGCTGAATAAATTCTCCATAAATATAGGATGAGTTACTATTTGCAAAATAAATTTTTTACAAAAATCTGCAAAACATGGGTACCAGATTTTTAACCATTCATAAGATGAGATCCAGGAGGGGGAGGTAAAAATAGCACAAATGTATATAGGGGAAAATAGCACAAGATGAAAGTCTTTGAGAATATATATATATATATATATATATATATATATATATATATATAAAGGGAAAACATTAAGTTTGTCAATTTAAAAAATAAATTATAAATATATTTAAAAGCAGAAGAGGACCCTTAGCAATCCCCCTAAAAAAAATGAGATTTTGCTTTTTTAGGCGACTAAGTGTGAATATTTTAAATAAAATATTTTAGAATTTATAGTGGGGGATCATTTTTTCATATAAATTTAATAAAATGACCACTCATTTCTAGGACATTCTAACATTTTGGGGACAGGTTAGTAATCTTTAATATATGTCTAACTCTAAGTCTGACTTGTAATGTTGTAAAACCATGCAAAATCCCCTTATCTCCCATAGCAAAAAAAAAAAAATGCTTAACAGTCCCAAGTCGTAAATCATTTTTGAAAAATTGTATATAAAATATCTGACTAACTACTATAAAATGTCTCACTTGCTCTAAATTTTGGAGTGAAGTCATTTGTTTCCAATTTGAGAAATTAAGTCTCCTTAATTAAATTAAGCGTCCAGTTGTTTAACTTTTTAATCAATGTGTAAGACCTCTTTGAACAACATAATTTGAAATTATGAAGCAAAAAGAAAAAACGTTTTAGCACGTTAAAAGTACTGTATAATTTTTTTTATTATTATTTTGTGCTGTTGCTTGCTGCTTTTTACAAATTTCGGCTGGTAACTTTTTTTACACTTTACCTAAGCGAAAAAATACTTAAAAATTAAGGTGAGGGTGCTTAGAGCGTATTTTAAACTGCAGTGGCTGCACCCCCCCCCAATAAAATTTTCATTGGACTATGCGATTTTGTGGAGAGTAGCTATATGAAAAAGAAAGAAAAAAAACAAACTTATCACTAGTTCCTAGGCATGAACCGTGAATGCTGATTAGAAAATGGGGTGAATTAAAAGCAAACACGCTAACGAATTGGCCACCGTAACTTGTCAATGTAATTGGCTTAGAATTTTCCCTTATAATGCGTGATTGAATGAGTGAGATAAATAAAATTGTAACATGGCTAATCTCTCTGTATCTCTCTCTAACTGTCTCTGTCTGTCTGTCGTCTGTCTCCCTCCTTGTCTCTCCCTCTTTCTCTCTGTTGGTCACTATCCAGTGACTGCTCAACCAATCAGCAGGGGCGGATTTTGAAAGGGAGAAATTGTTATCTATAAACAGGAAAATGTGAAAGATATGGTAAGTCTTTCTGTCGAGTAATAAGTTAAGAGCAGTGAAAACCCAGTAGAGTAGGAATAAGTATGAATGGTGGGGGTGTTAAGTGGGAGTGGTGGAAGTACAAGAAAGGTAGAGAGGGAAATAGAAACTACTTCCTCTATAGATGGTGAGATTGTGATCATGGCGTTCCTTGGAATTAACGTAAGACGCCTAAATGTGTATATAATGTCGTACTAAAGTTACATAAGGTAGTGCCTAATAGTGTAGACATAATGAATTTGTATGTGGCATCTGTTGTTGTAAACCTATGGTATTTTATTCCAGAGGGTAAAAAAATGTGCCTCTTTTATTATATATAGGGATGACATTTATAATAAACTAGCATGTCACCTGGCATTGCCCGGTCGTAAAATATGCTTAAATAGATTTTAATTTATGCAGATTTCATATTTATTATTATAGAACCTATGCTCTATTTCAAAAGTTTGAAAAAGAAATATGACTTGAGTGCCATCAGCTAAAATTGTAACCAAAACAATTAGCTATCAGATAAGTACTGTATTTAAACACTTATGTATTAGTTACAACATTGAATCCGACAAGTCTTTACGATAAAATTGTGCAGGCATCTTATCTAGATTTAAATGTGTGATTATATATATATATTACAAGATTCAAGCAAGCAAGGATGCCTGGATGGTCTATAGAGTTTAATAATTATTAAGATTTTTATATGCCTCTGACATCATATCAAAAGTCCTCTCAAATTCTACTGGAGATTTTTTAACACAGTTTTATTGTGATGGACCATTCCAAGTGGCTTTGGGTTAAATTAATCTTTTCCGTAGTCAGTATATCATTTTTCACCATGTGATGTCATCCTCAGTTCACTCTGTTTTACATGATACTAGCGAGGGGTACCCAGCGTTGCCCGTGTGTTTGTAGGTGTGTGTGGTGTTAAATAAAAAAGAAACCGGGGGGGGGGATCGAACCGAAGCCCTGAGGCGAAGTTTGAAAATAAAATCGGCCAGCCAGAATGAGTTAGTGAAAGATTTTTGAAAGTCGTCGAGCATTACGACGACGATAACGATGTAAGCATTGTTATAAGCAAAGTAAGAAAAGAAAACAACGTTTTAATTAAGCGGGGGTGGGGGGTGTAATCAAAACATAAAAAAAAAACACAAAAAAATCTAACGTAAGGCAAACGAATGTTGAAAACAGAAAAACGAACAAGTGAAAAATGGCTTAAATGAGCCTGTTTCGATATTAAAATTGAAAAAATTGGTGGATACCCGGGTGTCGCTAAGAATAAGCAAAGTAAAAAAAAAAAAAGAAAAAAAACCAGGAAAACGAACGTTACGTGAAAAATGGCTTAAATAATAGGGTTCAATATTTAAATTTAAAAAATCGAAAAAAAAAAACATCTCACACCACGATTCGAACCCAAAACGTTTAGATAATGAACAAACGCGTTAACCAACTGCGCTAAAGCGACGGAGATGAAATTTACTCGGTTTTTCAACTATTTAAAGTAAATCAGGCCATGACGTCATCTGACACATGCGTAGAATCGGGCATCGTTACGAGAAACCCGTTTTTGTTGACCCCCCCCCCCTGTGGAAAATTGTCGATTTCGGGGTGAAAAAGTTAACGTTTTTGGCCAATTTTTCGATATTTTTCAAGCGAAGGATGGGCCTTCGATATGATAGCGAGTTTGTGAATTTTTGTCAGGTGTGTCAAAAGTTTTTAGCACACACACAAACATACACACACACACACGAACAAACATACATACATTTTCGCTTTTATATATATAGATTCCTTAAAAACTCATTGAAAATTTATTTATTAAGGAAACTAACTCACTAATCTTTATCCTCAAGTGGATGGTGCTACCAGATCATGCTGTCTGAAGATACTGGCTTCTTAACCCATAATGTACCAAGCATTGATGCTAATATTCTTTTTTCCTTCCCCTCAAACTCTTCTGCTTTCTATAAGGACTGGGACAATATGTCGCTTGGCGGTATGCACAAGTTATGTACACCTTGTAGTCGGATTAACATATAACCACTTTTTTAATTTGTGGTATTTGCTTTTATTTTCAATAAATACTGAGTTGTGTCTTTCTTTCAGACCTTTATTGGTCAACAACACAAACCAAACACAATGAATAAAAACTTGAAGCATAACATCGTTTACAAAATGACCAAATTTGGCATTAAGTAACTTGAAAAAGGTTGATATGCGGTAAAACAAAACAACCAAACCAAACACACTGGATAAGCGATGAAGTTAGCTAATGTGAATTTTAAGAAGGGTCACCTTTAGTGCATGTCACAATAACCTATTTGCAAACAGAATTGTACTCAGGGATCAATGACGTGAAGTTGAAGTGAGGGTCAAAGGCCAAACATGGTAGATTACATTTCGTTGTTTATGCATGCATGTGTGAGTCAGGAGTGATAGTATTTTCTGTATTTTGAATGCAAAGTCGAATGATGACATAATGTCAAATTTTCGAGTGAGAGAAACGAAGATAGCAAAATGATGCAGAAAACTGATAATCTCAGTGAATGTTACCAACGACTCTGTCCATCTGTGTGTCTCATTTCTCAAGTTTGAAAACTAAGTTAAGGAAATAATTTAGTTATTTAGTCTCTTTCTCTTCTAAGTCCATTCTCTCCAATAAAACATTGAAGAAATTCAGCGAATGTCTCCCTTGTATCTTTCATACATGAGTTTTATTCATCTTAGTTAAACAGACGAGGCATTCGATAACTACTAGATGAAGCGGCCACTCATGAAATGGCGACGATGAAGAAAAAAAGAGCAGCATGTATAAACACACACGCATATTTAAAGATTTTTCATGTATTTGATCTATTGATTACTCATTAGCGAAAACAACAAAAATAAATCATGAAACTCTTTCAATATTTTCATCACACATTATATTATAATCCATTTACCAACACATGATGCAGTGTAATAGGATTGGATCAGAATCAAAATATTAAAGTATTTCATCTTGATATGCTTAGCGACATTTTTTTAATTTCAAACTAACTTATCTCTTAATTTCAAAACTAATCTGTCTGTGGCAATCTTTATCCCATCTTTTTTTTAACGTGGCATATTGTTAAATAGCCGTAGCGTTCTGTTCAAAAATTGAGATTCGCATGTCCGTTTATGCATGATTCCAATGACTCTGCATTTTTACTGGTCTTTAAACTGTTATATTTTTCAATTCTTAATGCATTCAAACATACTGACTTGCACATACACAGAACCACTAGAATCATCAGACACAATCGGACAATTTTTATTTTCAAACTGGAAAAGTTTGTATTATTTTGATTGTTTGGACAATTATTCTCATCTCGGGTGTTATTGGCACAATGTTTCAGTCATTTATGTGTGCACATGCGTCAGGAGCAAAAGTATTTTACACTTTTTGAATGCAATAAGATTTGAAAAATATAATCATTTAGAGGCCACTCAAAATACAGAACCAGATTATTATTAGGTTGGTGCAAAAATAATGTTTTTTTAAACGTCAAAAAACATCATTTTTGCACAAACCTAAGACATAAACTAGACTACAAATTTTGTCCAGACTGTTTCAGTAGTTTCAGAGAAAACTTCAATAGTAAATGTGATATTATAGTGATTAATCCCTGTGTGTAACATAATGCGAACAGCTATATGCAAATACCATAATGAGAGAATGAGAAAATAAACGTTATTGTACAATAACAACAACAAAAAAAAAAAAGGGCGAGTAAAAGTTACTTTCTATTCTTTGTTTACTTTGCGACTGAGACTACAATGTGTAGGTTGCTGGACAACATTACATGGGTATCAAACAGATACCATAATACTTAGTTTGTTAGACCTCATCATAAAGTTCCATACAAAATTTCAACTAGATCAACTCAGTAGTTTACAAGTGGAACAGACAGACAAACAAAGAGAATAGAATATAGATGACACACAACTTTCTTTTATATTATAAATTAACAGGGTTTCTAATTTCCATAAAGTATGTAGATTACAGAAATACTAATGGTATTTGTAATGATTACCTATTCCAAAGACTTACTTTGTAATATTTGATTGCCTTCTCGGGTTGTTGGGCTCGTAACAAGAGGGACTCGGCTTTAGCAAAATCTTCTTCTTGAAACGCAATTCTTGCTTGGCCGACCAATACTTCATCAACAAGATCAGGGTCATGAGATTCTGCAATCCGCAGAGCGGCATCCCAATCTTTATTGTGCATATACCTAGAAAATAGAAAACAAGTTGCTATATTTTTGGCATAACAGCAGGGTATGATCACATTATATTTATAGCCAGGGGTGATATGAACGAACCAATCAAGTACAAAAATCTCTGTATTTATAGCTTTTTGTCTTGATATGAGAAGGGAATGACACTGCTGATGCTGACTGGATTAATGCAACCATATATTCTTTTGTTACCTGGAATTTTTTACAATTCAAAGCCTTTTAGCTGGATTGATGCTGCCAATTTTTGCTTAGGACAACTACATTTAATATTCACCATTGAATAATTTTCTTTTCTCTATTGCCATCCATTTTTTGATTATTTTTCTATTACAAAAATGGATCTCAACTCCAGGAAACAAGTTATCATAAATGTTTCAAAAATATGTTAGATGAATTACAGTTTTCATAAATGTTTAAAATTTTTTCTTTTTAGATAAACTACAGTTTTCATAAATGTTTAAATTTTTTTCTTTTTAGATGACTACAGTTTTCATAAATGTTTTGAACATTTTTTAAATGTTTAAAAAATATGTTAGATGAACTACAGTTTTCACGTTTTCATAAATGTTTAAAAAATTTGATGAACTACAGTTTTCATGTTTTGGAAATTTTTTTGATGAACTACAGTTTTCATGTTTTGAAAATTTTTTTGATGAACTACAGTTTTCATGTTTTGAAATTCTTTTGATGAACTACAGTTTTCATGTATAAACAAATGGAGAGCACATTTCTACAGAATTAATTTTGCCATAATGCCAGAGATGTTTCTTTTTTTTTCATTAAATATTATTCCAGCAGACAACATAGAAAGAGAAAGATAATAAATAGTAACTTACATGAGAACAGCCTCTTTCGGACGAGCAGCTTTGATAAAACCTGCTTCAGCTTCGTCCAACTTTCCCTCATCTTCCAAGTACATAGCTTGCTTGTAGTAAATATCAGGAAGTTTGTTCTTCATACCAATGTGGGCGAGATCAAAGGCGAACACAAATGCACTGAAACAGAAATGAATATCCGTTATATAGCAAAGTAGTTTTGTGTCTAACATTGCACTTATAAGGAAGGGCAAATAAATAGAGATTTTGGGTACAAATGCATTTGTGTGGATTAATTGTAATTAATGAGTTAACAGAATTAATGACTTCTGGAGAATCTGCGGCAACTGAATCGCAAAGTGATTCTTATGAACACTAAAAAACAAATGGCTCTAATTGCTACTCTTTCTTTCTCCGCTTCGTTAGAATTTGCTTTCCTCCTCACTCCCCAAAGTAAGTGAGTTCTCATGAGAAGATGTTAAATCAAAATATTTTCAACATATGAAAATCATTTCAAATCCAACAGTAACACTGTGTGAAAGTAATAAGTCAATGCCAACTTAGAAACTCCTATAAAACCTGGTCATCTAAATCAGTTTTCTGCAGACTTTACCAGCTGATCAGCCACGAAGAGAAAAATCCAAGAACATCTGCTCAACAAGCCCGTTCTCCATGCGTTTGGGGATGGAGGAGGCAAATCATGATTCTGTTGCCACAAATCTCTATCAGATGGGTGCAGGGTAAAATCCACGACCAGTCAAGTAAGTTGTCAAGGGTTCTTTCTCTCTCTGCTCGAATTATTTTAAAAAAATGTGACCCTTCGATCATTCACTGAACAGATTAGATTGTTTGAATCAGGAAAAAGTGAGTTTTCAAAGCCAGTTAAATATAGCAAAAAGTAAAAAAATAAAATCTCAAATTATTCACCATCTGTTGCTATATTCTTTCTTTCTATATTTATTTTGCTCTCCAGTGACAAGTTAAATACTATCACTAATTGTAGTGATATTTTCTTTTATATTATAATTCTAATATAAATGTGCCCATACTTTTTTATTCAGTAAGCAGTGTAGCTGTCGCTGATTGCAATAATCTCTCCCTCCTCTTCCTTTGTCAACCAATCGGCACTGTCTTCTTTATTTGCTGCAGACTGTGGTGCAATAAATTTATAACATCAGTTGAAGCGTCACTCTTTTTCTTGAAACCATCCAATAGTTACAGAGTGAAAACACGTCTCTCCAATGGTCAGTAGTCAAAAAATGACCCTAATTGTTTTTCTTCTTTTCCTACTTCCGCTTCAACCACAGTCTGCAGCAAATAAGAAAAATAAGCACCAATTGATTGACAAATGAACACTGAGAACGGATTATTGCAATCAGCAGCAGCTACAAGCAGATAAAAAGCAAGCAAATATATTTTTTTTAAATATCGATTATCGACTAGATAAGAATCTAAATATAAAAAACTTATTCAAGTTAAGTGTAAAAATAACACATCTTAACAATATTTCAAAAAGAAAACATTTCAATTATTTGCCCCTACTGTCGGGATCCAATCAAATTGATTTTTAAACAGACATGGCAGCTGGAAAATCAATTTCTTTTCGTTCAGCCATCTATTATCTCTTCAGGATAACAAATAGTCATCGTCATTTCAACAGATAAACATTCATCAATTAGGTAGTTCCCAGCATATGGCTCCGATATTTTTTTAAAAAGTGTAAAATGTATTTTTCCTGTACTTTTTGACTGAAATTTCAGTATTTGTATTCTAATCAAATCAACCGTTGATATTTTTCCAAAAGATATTCGTTTGCTGCTGCTGATAACCGAACAAAATTCACAAATATTATAAAATGGAAAACAAAAATAGGAATACAAAACGGTAACATGGTCGGTTTTACTATTTATGACCAGGTATGACAACTGTTCCTCCTGCATCTCTAGGCACATCATTTGAGCAAACAGTGATGACAGACATCCACTGATTCTAAAATCCTCAAAATATATTTGCTAAAAATAAGCTCTTGATTTTTTTTTTAAATGTAAAAAAAAAAAAAAAAAAAAAAAAAAAAAAAAATCATGCCAGTCTATCTAAATTAAAATCGATTGCTTTTTATTCATTATTTTTAGGTTAAAAAAAAAAAAAGACTTTATTTATGGCAAATATTAGAATTAGAGGTTGTGTGATACTATGGCTGACCTGCAGCTATTAGGGAAGGAAGTAGGAAAAAAACAAATAAAGTAGGAAATAGATTTATCAACACAATGGACAGAAATTTGTTCTTAACAGACAAAAAGCGGTAAGGGTAGATTTAAATTCAGGGTGTGAGGATAGCAAAAAGACTGAACAATAGACGGAGATACTTAGTTTTATAACACTAGGAAGTGCCACAGAGTGCAACAGTTGATGGATTTTAACAACAATCAAAAAGATTTATGGATGACAAAGGTCAGCTTACTATTGACTGATGACACTGTGAGTCAGATTTTTACTACAAAGAGAGTTGAGAATTGAAAATTGAGTTGGACACTTGAGCAGTTAGACCTTGACTTCAGTTGAAGGCAGATCATGGCTGTTGCCAGATCAGAAAAGCGTTGAGACATCAAGATGAACTTAGTGCAACAGACAAACGCAGCCTCAACAAAATGTTGATGTAACCTTAGCATGTAGACACACATACCCAGAGTCCAATCAACATATATGTGAAGCATCAGTGTCTGTTTTTTTTTAGTTCCCTGTGTTTACTTTATTTTTATACTTGTGAATCCATTTGCTCCTCTTGCCGGTCACCAATGCAGAAAAGATGGAGATAACATGACCAGAACTAGAACGATGAAAGATGGAGAACCAACAAAACACAATGTTTGGGGTCAGCCAAAGATGAAGAACCACGAATCACAATGTTTGAGGTCAGCCACGTGTCAGTGGGGCCACGTGGTGTCACAGTTGTCTGTCATCAAATTACATGCCCGGAAAAGCAGCAGGAGCATGGTAGTTGTCATACCTAATCTTACATTAGTCATGCCTAAATTGGTTGTAAATAAATAGTAAAACTCGAATATGGTGTTATGGGTTGGGATCACATGGGCATAGGGTTTCTCATTCAATCTCGAATAAACATTGAATCTTTCTTCTAGTAATAAACCAAACACAATAAATTTGTCATAACTTACCATTGTTCAGCTGCATAATCAATGGCCTCTTCTAAAAGTCCAAACTTTGTTAGCAGTTTGACAGCTGAGTCTCCACCGAGACTCCTCGCCCACAGGAATGCAACCTGCTTTGACATCATGTTGTTGCCGTGCGACTTAGCTACCTACAAAGAAAAAAATCCTCAAAAATATCAAACTATTCCTGTATACAAAATATCATAAATCACCAAACAAATTCCATATAAATACATTTTATACGAGGTGGAAAAATAAAATTGTCAGCCTAGAAAAGACGACATGATTCAATTTCTGTTTGATGAAAACCGATTTTCTTCTTTGTTGCAGGCCATCTACTAGTTGACCAGTTGTGTACAAATCCCAAGAGCGATAGGAACCTTCTATCATATCTGAAAGTGACACAATGTTCAACGAGCAAGATTGAAGATGTGCTGCTGTACAACTCATGCTCTCTACCGATTCAAGTTATGACAACATGACGATCGCCAGCACTCCCAAAATGCATCGTTGGATTGCCACAAATAACAGGGACGTGCTCAGGGTGATGAAAACAAAGTTTCTAGGCATGGTTATGGTCTTTGGTATGGTTTCAAGTGAAGACCACATAATGCCACCTCACATCTTCAAAGTTGGCTTGAAAGTCAACACCAAAGTGTACCTGGATGTGCTGAAGATTGTGGTGATCCCCTGGTGCAATCAGGTGGCCACTGGCAAACCCTGGGAGCGGCAGCAGGACTAATCGCTGATCCACAAGTCCAAAGAGAAGATCCAAGCTTAACTTCAGGAGTGCTATGACTTTGTAACCTTCTCTCACTGGACCCCTCCTCCCCTGACCTGAACTCGCTGGACTACTTCATTTGATCATACATCGAGAACATCACCAACATGCATGACCTTCCACAACACCAAAGCCAGCCTGATCACTGTCATCTGCCGAGTATTCACCCAGCTCCCGCCAGCGCTTGTGGAAAAAGCATACTCCCAGTTCCGGACCTGTATTGAGGCGGTGGTTGAGACTGAGAGCAGCTACATTGATTAGATGTCAGCTCTACTACATAATCAAGTTACCTGAATTGATTTTTTTTCAATAAAAGTTTTTAAATAAAGCTGTAGTGTTGTTTTCTTTAGGGCGAGACACTTTTATTGTTCCACCCTGTATATTCCATACTATGCTGTGTACTCCTTTTTCTTGTTTCTCAACATGTGTAGTTTCTTATTGTAATGAGTACGATTTTATTCTTTGGTTAGTATTCATCTCAATTATTGGAGAGAAATCACAATCGAAGAATTAGTTGAAAACAATCTATTTTGATTCACTATTGGTTTAAAAACCAATTTGCTTCAAAAATTGATATTTAATACAAGTTATAAATCATTTACATGAGGGTGAATAATGATTCTAAGCAAAGTAGCCATCTTATTTAACATAAACAAGTTTGTATATAAAGGAAATACATAGAAGGCAATACAAATTAAAACATCTAACAGTGGAATTAGCTATGGAGATTCACCTTTCATTAATACAATATATATGTACTAGCAGGCCGCCTGGCATTGACTAGTCGTAAAATACGCATAAATATTATATTTTAATTCATACAGAAACTGAGACATATGCAAGCGAGTGTTAAGTTTTTTTTTTCTAAACAGTTCACTTCAATTAAAAAAGCAAGTACTCGAACTGAGACTGAAACCAAAACCTAAACACAGTGAGTCTAGTATGATAACCATTAGGCCAGCTTGACACAATCTTTAAAAAGTGTTTTTAAACCTACTTATTATTAGCATAATCAATCTGTCATATGAACCATTCATGCATTTGTGAAACAGTTAGCAAACAGATCATCATCATCGGCGGTCACTCGTATCCGAGTAAGACTGTCCTCCGTTGTGGCTTCTGTGGGTCCTCAGGTGAGCATAGAGCCCAATCCTAAACTCAATTTGTCTTGTGCAATTTGGGCAGATAAAGGTAGTGGTGGTGGGGTGGGTTTGGGTGTGTCTGGTTGATAATCTGTCCTTTCTGTGCTTGCGTTTATCCTCAGCAGCTTGATTTAGGTCACTACTATAAAGCGCAGCACCTTCGTGGACAGCGCTCCTCCATGCCAACCTTCTCCCAGCCACGTCCTCCCATGTCTCAAGGTCCATGTGAAACTGCTTTAGATTTGCTTTGATGTTGTCCTTATACCTCATCTTTTGGCCACCCTGGGCACGCTTTCCCTCAACAAGCTGAGAGTAGAAAATCTGTTTTGGGAGGCGGGGTTCCGGCATTCGGACAACATGACCAGTCCATCTGAGCTGGCGTTGAGCAACAGTAGCAGTGATAGTGGGAATGTCAGCCTCACTCAGGACGCTGGTGTTGGTGCATCGGTCCTTCCAACTAATTCTGAGGATTTTTCGGAGGCATCTTTGGTGGTATGTCTCCAGGGTTTTTACGTGCCTCCTGTATGTGGTCCAGGTCTCCGATCCATAGAGAAGAGTGGGCAGCAAGACAGCTTTATATACTATGATTTTGGTCTTTGTCAGAAGGTCACGGTTCTCAAATACTCTCTTCCTTAGCCTTGAGAAAGCCCCACTGGCACAGCTGAGACGGTGTTGTATTTCATCATCTATGTTGGCTTTTGATGATAGGATGCTGCCTAGGTATGGGAAGTGGTCCACATTTTCCAGTCTAGCATTGTCGATGGAGATGTTTGGGGGTGAGACTGGAGTACTGTTTGGTGGTGATTGATGGAGGATTTGGGTTTTTTTTTATATTAATTGTTAGTCTTAGCTGTTTGTACGCCCTCGTGAAGGCAACCAGTGTACACTGTAGGTCCTCTTCTGAGAGGGCTACAAGGGCGTTATCGTCTGCATACTGTAGCTCCATAATGGATATGGTGTTCGTTCATCCGCAAACAGATACCCACCTCCTGGACCAATTTTTCAAGTTTTAGCAACCCTGAATACGCTATCTACAAAATTTCAAGTCTGTAGATCAAAAATTTGTTGAGTATATAAGATGAGAATTGTCTTCACTTTTATAGATATATGTTCATAATACTTTTAATAGTGCATTGTGTTATTGCTTGCATCAGTATGGTCAGTAGGTGTATGGGTGTATATGTGTGTGTGACCTGTGCATGCATACGTATATATTAATTAATCATTACAACAAAGTTGTCTCCTTTTAAATATTCAAATTTAAACATACCAACCGTCTTACATCAACGTCAACGGAAAATAAATTAAAACGTAAATAAAAAGCAAATAAAGTTATAAATACACGGAGAAATATATAAATGAGATGAAATATAAAAATAAAATAAATAAAACAGTATAGAATATTAACACATTATTAAGTTTAAAGAATAGTGATAGATTTTAAAACAAAATGAAATTAATTTCAGGTCCTTTTAAATTTATGTGAAACTGCTTATGTTTACAGCCCTCATATGCATGATTGCATTAAAGTCGAACACACATCTGAAGAAGGGAAACTTCCCTGAAATATCATCCAATGCAGATTTCTTTCAAACCATATTGCTGATGCAAGTAAGGATAGACTATTTTGAAAAAAGAACTTATTATAGAAAATTTTCCAGCATTTAGAGCCCTCCGCAGTGAAGGGGTACGATTTTGCTGTTTGTCAGGTTTGTCACAGGTATTTACATTAAGTAATATACAAGTGCAGTAAGTTCATTGAAGCATGCTCAGTGGAAGTACTTGTAAAACAAGCACAGGGATGCATCATTGTGATGATGGAACAGAGGCTGAAGCTAAATAGACAATGTGGGAACTAATAGGTTGCTGATTCTTTTTTACACCATGTTGAAGAAAAAGAGAGTAATAAATGTGGCAGTAGCCAACTAAAGTAGCAAAACAAGGCTATTCTGTTTAGAATCAGTATTTATAACTTAAATGATTTATTATTGTTTTGTAGATAGTTCTAATCTCTACAATTATATACAAGTCCCTTTATGTGTGTGTGTGCGTTTTTCATAGGTTCCGAAATGGCAGAGCCTATGTTATGCAACTTCAATACAGAGGACATTTATATGCCTGGCAGTGTTCTTAGATATGTTTTGTACAGAAATTCATCCGATAAATATCAAACATAGAAAAAATCCGATCTAACAATAGTTTTTTATGTATATATATATATATATATATATATATATATATATATATATATATATATATATATACATATATATACACATAAAAAACTATTTTTAAGATCGGATACATATATATACATACACACACGCATATATATATATATACACATACATATATATATACATATATACATATATATATACACACACATATATATACATATATATACACATACATATATATACACATAAATACACATACATATATATACATATATATACACACATATATATATATAC